>NC_052951.1:24709154-24942868 GCF_013358895.1 Oreochromis aureus
AGGAAAGCAGCCTTGCAGGGAAGGAAAAACTTGAATCTCTCATGGTTGGGGGTTGGGGGGGTGTGTTTGCACAACAAAAGCAGGAGAACAATGGAGCTGACGACCTGTGAAAATCTCAGCGGGGTGCCAAGAGGTGTTAAGGTCGGGGGGAATTTACGCAAATCTGCGCAGGCCAGTAAATCTAGTAGTAGGGACTTGCACCAGGGAAAAAAGGCTCAGTAATTCTAGTGTTAAATAAACATAAAAATAAAAATTAAAAGTGCAAAGTAGATGGATATATACATGAATGCAAGTGGTGATCAGTGCAAAAATGGAATGATGCAGTGAACACAGTGTAGGGTCATGTGTTAGTGGTGCGAACAGTCATATGGTTATTGTTCATTTCAACAGGATATGTCGCAAAGCTCAAGTAGTCTCAAGCATTCTGGTGTCTTGAGCCATGACATTGACTTCACTGTAGTCAAATGATCTGCACAGTCATCAGATCCCAATACAGTTGAGTACCTTTGGGATGTGGTGAAATGGGAGAGTCACCTTATTGACGCGCAGCTCAAAAATGCGCAGCGACTGTGTGATGCTTTCATGTCAACACGGACCAAAATCTCCAAAGCCTTGTTGAATCTGTGCCGTTAAGGGAATGGTGGGTGTATTTTAGTGCAGAAATCCACCTGAATAGCGACACACTTTTTACACATGAGAAATGCTCGCCTCACTTCATGTTAACAAAGCTATACAAAAGGAAGTACTGTTGTTGAAATTTGATGAGCTAGCCTTTGTGACTTTGGAATAAATCTAATATTTAAAAAAAATCATTTCTCCAGTTTGCACTTAATACCATAAAAGGGCAGAAAATCTATTTACAGCTTTCCTGGAAACTATAATTGTCTTCAGTATTGACGGATGACTCTGCACTTTATCTCCACCTCCCCTGATTTGATAAAACCCGGACAAAGGGAGACGTTGTGCACCTACTTTTGTTTACCTACGTTGTGTAACCGAGTGAGTGTGCATGAATGATGTCCATGTGATTGTAGGATACACGATACTTATCAAAAGAGGAACACATTTACTCCTGATAAGCATCACGTGGAATGACTTGATGTTATGGTGAGGTAATCTTTTCCCTTCATGTTGTTTTTTCCATCTCATTTAACGTACATCTAAACTAGAGTATGTTGCTAAGAGAGTAAAATGAATTGGGAAATAGTTCGTAAAATGCTAATTATTTTACAAGATGAATCAGTGTGTCTCTTGTATGTTTGTTCTAGCTTTTTCTGGACTGATTAATGCAAGACATCAATCTAGTTTCACAGATTGATGTTGGTACCAGCCGGGCGATTGACATCTAAGTTTTCAGCTATTTTACGGATATAACTGGTGTGAAAATGTTGAATTTTCATCTCTGTTTTTGTGCTTTTTTCATTTTCGTGTTTCGCTAGAAGCCAAACAAACACCATTCCAGTCATAAAACAAAATGTAATAAAGTCCATATTAAAATAAACAACATGAAGAGTATCATAAAATCCAATAGCACTCGGCTGATAACATCTCAGCATATTACACCGCTGATGGGTTATTACATTATGGACTGGGTATTCAGTTTTTGCTGGATTATACTGAAGATTTTTCTTAGTACTGTTCATCCTATTAACCGGAATCACCTGTGCCATCTGCAGAGAAATACTTCCCATCACAGGAAGGATTTTCTCCTGCTTAAAATAAAAATTACCCATGTGCTATATGTAGGAATCATTTTAAAGGATTTATGTCTTGAGTAGATCCAGTGGGAAACGGGGAGGAGTAAGGAGTAGGGAACTAACACAGTTTTGGTTCTGGGCCTTTTCTTACAGCATTTGCAGTTAAAGCCAAGTGTCTATAGAATGACACCAGCCTTATCCTTTAATAATGAAACACCAGCCTCCATTGTAATAAGACACTTGTTGCTTTTAAAGTTACATAACGGAAACAGCCAGCCCAGAGTCCTCATTATGGAACCTATTCTCCCTCTGTGTGTGTTTGTGCATCTCTTTTCTCCCCTTTGCCACTTAACTGGCCAGGCCTGTTTGTCCAGTGTCGGATATCAGCCTGAAAGCAGGCCAAAACAGGGTCTGATTTCCTGCTGTTTTGTCTTCGTATATAAATATATTCGAATTCAGCTTTGCTTGGATGATGGAGGGAGATGAGTGAACCATAGTTGCAAGAATGTTACTGACTTTCAGTGGAAAGTATGTAACTTATGATTAGAGATGGTCAGTAACGCATTACTGTAATTCCATTACTTTTTTCAACTAACGAGTAAAGTAAGGGATTACTATTGCAAAAAAAAGTAATTAGATTACCGTTACTTTCCAGTAAGCACGCAACGTTACTGCGTTACTAAACCGGGATTTTTTTTGTGAGAGTGTCTCATGACAATGACAACAATGACGTACGAGCGTGCGAAGTCCGTGTATATCAGCAGTGGATAATATGGAGTGTGGGACAGCGTGCAACCATGTAGTGTTTAAAGCTTGTAAGTACTGACATTACTTTGAGTTTGATTCTGTAAAAAGTGACAAAAACATTAGTGTCTGCTGTACACTCTGCGTGGGAAGAAAACGTCTTTCTTTGCTTGATGCAACATGCATAAAGTTAAAAGATTAAAACTAATAAAACAAGTTTTAAAATGAGACTTTTTCATTTGATTCAATTTTATATGATGGATTATGCAGAAAAAGTAGAATTGGGCTGAAAGGATAATAAATAAATAAAGTAATAAAGTAACGGATTACTTTTGAAAATAAGTAATCAGTAAAGTAACCGGATTACTTTCTTGGAGAAGTAATCAGTAATTAGTAACTAATTACTTTTTTCAAGTAACTTGACCAACACTGCTTATAATTGGCATGTGCTAATTAGCATACATATAATGTTGTGTCATATTTTTCTTGTGTTTGCTTCTCCTTTGTTTAGTTCTCGTACACTGTGTTTTATTAAAGCCAAATTCCAAATAACCATGGATCTCGTTTACATGCTGTTCTGTTGTCACATTAACAAGCGCAACAAAATAATGATCTAAACATGCCAAACAGAAATTAAAGACAACATGTTAACCAGCAGCTGTTTCAATGCTGCTTCTCTGTACTGCTAAAATCCTGGTTTTGAAATACTGTAGGATCAGAGTACACACAAGTTAACAATGACTGTGCTGTGTTTTGGGCTACTTTGACTTTGGTCACTCAAAAACAGATTAGACCTGCGTTACAAGAAAGTTGGGGTAAATATTATGTAGACAGTATATAATGTTAGTAGGGAAAACAGCAAAATTATTGCAGTCTTGTTGCTTTTGAAATAGTTGCCTTGAAGATGGGGACCAGGACGCCGCTCCTCATCTTGCAGTCAGTTGGAGTCTTATAAGGGGCTTTGGTGCATCAATACGGTGATAAAACAGCAATAAGACAGTGATAACTCAGATAAAGTGTCAAAAATTGCTAATCTGTTACTGTCTACATGCACAGCTTTAGAAATGTAACAGAAATGCACATAAACTGCTTACGTTCAGAATCCAGTCAGAACATCACAGTTTTGAACACTAATCCAGAAATTCCTCCACAAATAGTGACATAGTTGCTGCAGGATGCCGACTTAACTGGAAAATGACATAGTTGCTCAGCAACCTTGCTTCTGTATAATAATACAACCAGAAAACAACCAGTTGAGTCGAGCCTTTTATTGCAAAGAGCTCATTGGATCAGCTGACTGTATACACCAGATTAAAAATTTATTCTGGTCTATTCATAACATTTATCTTAAAAGCTTTTTTGCTTTTACATCGTTGGTTTGTGTTATTTTCACGTTTAACTGAGCTGGCAACTCCCGTGAAACGTGATTCTGGTGAAGACAGCGGATTTAAATTGTGGCAGCTGTTTTGTGATCATGACGGCACCAGTGGTGGCGGTGATAATGAGGAGGATAATGATAATGACGAAGATGAGGAAGATGATCTCAGCGCTGTTTGATGTGACAGTAGTAATGGAGGAGGCTGGTAATAAGTAAGCGGTGCGATAATGAGCCGTTGAAGGCCGGGAGCAATACCGAGAGCTTAAAGGTTGTTTGTTGTTTGTTGCTGTGATCGTGACGCACTTCACCTTTTCACGCAAAGGTCTCGACTTCAGCGGGCAAGCGAGTGAATAAAAGGGTGTGTGTTTGTTACTATGCTAAACACAGAGATGTTTTGGAGAAATTGTGGTGTGCGTGTGTGAGATCTACTGTAAATGCTGTCTTGTTTTTTTTCGCCTATTATTCGGGTGTGGTCACTGCCTTCGTGATGGCGCGTATGCGATTTATTTTGTGCCTTTTCATGTGTTTTGTTAGTTCTTGCAGCGTCCCAATGCTTTATGTGGGCCTGCGTGTGTTTATTAGTCTTTATTGGTTCCCAGTGGGTTGAGCAGAGTTCCTGACCCCATTTCCTGCTGTTGTTGACAGACAGACATTTGGTCCCCAGGCTCCAGAGACTAGACAGTGCCTGGAGGAGCGTTGTGTCATTGCTGGCCACAACTGCTTGATTTGTCATTGGGTTTTTTTTGTTTTGTTTTTTAAAAATCCGTCATACTGTGATTCAGTATTTGTGGACAATGAGGTCAGGACCTGTCTGTAAGGACTTCCTGGTAATTCATGTTGGCATAAGGAGTCCACTTTCCTCACAGAGCATATGGAGTTTTTAAAAAAATTCACAGATATGTGCATGGAATTCAGAGTCATCGGATACAGTGTAACACTAAAAGAGAGTAGAGGATAGTGCACGGATAACAAACCAAACTTCAATTTTGGCAGTTATCCGATTCTGTGTGACAACCAGTGACATCGACACAACATGTGACATTTGCTTCAGTGGATATTCTTGGGTACTAGAGTTATTATTGCTTCCAGGCCGCACAAATAAAACACTCTGCATGCATCTTCTTTTTGGTTGCAGGTCGCTGCCGGAGTCGACAGGTGGTCTGTCCAACAACGGGCAGGAGAGGGAAGGTGATACTCGGCCTCCTCCCACACAGCTCTACAGCTGCTATGACCTGGATGACCTGGATGTTGCCTGGCTACAGATAGTCAACCAAGAGTTCAGACAGATGGGTAAGCACTGCATTATTGATAATAATAGCCTGAAAACACTGAGGAAAATCTCACTTAACCTGTGTAAATGTAGGGCTGTTCCGCTCCGCTTGCGTAGCGTCAGAAGAGCTTCCAAAGGCTGTAAACACGGTTGTAAAGGATGAAGCGCTGGAAATGATGTGTTTTGACTTGGTTTTCGTCTGCGTGTTGACCTCTATGAAGTGGCTCACCCCGATGTGTCATAAATGATGTGTTTTCACTTCATGGGAATTGTTAGCTGGGTAGTGTGTGAATTTCATTTCCCCTGTAGGGCTGAAAGCATGGGAGTGACTCTTTATGTTGTTCTAAAGAGATATAGATAATTACTTACTTGGTTAATATTTCAGGTTTTGTAGATGTAAAAAGCATTTCAAATTATCTATAAACTAATTTAAAATCACGTGTTTTTGCATTATTTATCCAGCTAATTACTCCTAAAAAACTGACATACTTAAAATTAGCAAGGGCGTCTTCAATGATCAGAGTCCTGAGGTTTGAACAGTAACACAACCAGGTGCATTAAGAGGTACAGAAGCAGTTTGGACTTTTCATTTACCGATTTTAGGATTTAAGACTCCCCTTTAGTTGTTTTTGTTGATTTATTACTACATTCAGCTCATATGGTGGGCTCTCTTGAGGAATGAGACTGGCAACTAGTGTTTTTAAGTAAAGAATTAATCAGCTAAAGAGGTGCCGTAGCATTTTCTTTTCATTTCACAGGTAGGTCTGTGTTTTTTCTTTTCCATTACCACCCATTTATAGTCTCAGAACCTTTATCTTATATGTTCCAGCAAACACCAGCCTTTCCTTTCATTTCTTTTTTAAATTGAAAAATCACTCTATTAAAAAAAATACATAAAAAGCCTTAAAATGAGGTTTTCTGAAACTTGCAGATGCTGTGAATATGTTGCAGTGTGTCTGTGTAGTCTCTTTTCTTTCTTTTTTCCCATTCTCATTATTTCTTCCCTTTCGCTTCCTTTTTTCCTGCCACTTTCTCTCCTCTCTGCTTTTCTACATCCCCCATTTTGCCATGGTGACAACTGCTGACCCCTAGCATCTCTCTCATCTCCGCCACTTTACTCAATATCTGATCGGCTCCTTTCAGATAAAGCATAGTAATTGTGTATATAAATCCCCGCTGGGGTTTCAGGCTTTATTTCTGCTGCACATTCACTTTAAATCAAACTCGGACGTGCGTGCGCATACACACGCGTACTGGCAGAAGCTTCTCATAACCTTCAACGCTAAACAAAACAAACAGACGGCTGATTGGTTCTGCTGGGTGAGGCTGCCGAATCATGATGGGATTATTCAGCGTTTTCTGTCTCAGTGCTGCACATCCCATTTAGATTTATCTGTGTATTTTTGTTTGTGTTCACAATATGCTCTTGGAGACCAAATGTTGATGCTGGACATGCTGCAATCACTGATTATTTTGGGACTTTTGTTCGATGGTGTTGCATTATTCAGCTTTAGGGTTGTCAAAATTGGCAAAAAAATCTCAAATATACATTTAAAGACCTGGACTGGTACAGCCAATTCAGACACCGCACACTGTTACTGAATTATTCAAGGCCCAAATTGAACTCCTGCAGGATCAGGTTGCACAATGTACAACTGCACGACTTCCCACTAAGCACAAAAATAGACTGACAGCCTTGGTACTAGTAAAGAAGAGTAACAAAGCAAAGAAACTTGGTAAATGTTAAGCCCTAACACTGTTTGCCTTCAGCTGGTGGCTGATTCTAGGACATTAGCTTCTCTTCATTGGCTCCATGTTAAATCAAGAATTGAATATAAAATCCTTCCCCCTACATACAAAGACTTGTATAATCAGACTCCGTCACATGTTAAAAACCAGATTATCCCAGGAGAGCACTTTCTTTCTTAATCATTCAATCATTCTTGGAGCACACCCTTCAGTTTCCAGCACCAGTTTGGGTTCAGAACACAAACACGATCTGTGATTTTAAAATTAGGCTTAAAACTTTTTTTCTTAAACTTATAATTAGTGCTGGATGAGGTGACCCTGAATCATCTCTTAGTTATGCTGCTATACTCAGGCATGATGCGCTGACCATTTCTCCACGCCCCACGCTCCCACAATACCGCTTTTCATAAAACTTTCTTGTAGTTTTGTCCCTTAGTGCTACATTCTCTCTTCCTCTCTCTCTTCCTCGGCACCCTCCAGTCCGCCGGGATGATCGGACATTCCTGTGTTGGTTTTGTTCCTCGGCCATCATATTTGATCTAAGTCCAGGATCAACAATGACTAGTCACATTGTTGTGATGCCACGGTTTTGCTACCTGGAAACACAATTACTCCTTAACCCCAGACACTTTTTAATTATTTTTTTCAGAATAAACAAGGGTGGGTTTTAACCACATCACAAAAATATGACATCACAGCAATGCGATTGATGAGATGCACCAACCTGTAATGGAATGCGGCTTCCCCTCCCTGAGCCCGGTTCTGCTGAAAGGTTCTTCCTGTGAAAAGGGAGTTCTTCTTCCCCACCGTTGCCAAGTGCTTGCTCACAGCGGATTATCTGATGGTTGGGGTTTTCTCTTTATTGTATGGTCGTTACCTTACAATCTAAAGATCCTTGAGGCAACTGTGAATGGGCACCATATAAATAAAATTGAATTGAATTGATAGTTTTCAGTTATGTTTCCTAATCACACTAGGCTAAATCATTCATTTCTTTCTCTTTCTCTGTCTTTTGTTCCCTATCTTTCGCTCGGTTTGCACAAACAGCAGCGTGTCTTAAGTGTGAAGCTGCACGAGCTGCACCAGCCTGTGCTGACTTTGCCACACAGTACATGTGGTATTACAAGCGGATAACCTGGAGCCTAACAACTTTTCTCGTGAAAATCCAGCTTTGTGCCGCTGGGACACAGGCAGCTTGTGGCTTGTGCTTTTTGTTTTTTTCCCCACAAAATCAAATAGAATTTTTTTAAACATTCAGTGATATCATATATGTTTACAATATTTGTTGGCAGCTGTGTTTTGCTGTAGGAAAACTGGAGAAAACTGGGTCATTACAGCAGCTAAATAAACATTAATTCTGATTATAAGGATTAGTAACTCGGGGTTACTGTAAGATCAGGGTGTTTAGCATTACGCTGCATTGAGTAGATTAATTGAAATACAATTAGAGAAGTGCATTAAGGCACAGTGTACATGAAAGTTTGAAAGCCAAAGCAGTGAGGCAGACTAGAAGAATAAAAGCATGAAGAAAAGGAGGTAGTTTGTTTTGTGTGTTTGTGTTAATTTCCGTTTTACTTTTAAGCACACACACAAATACTGCACATACACAAAAATGAATGAATCCCTGCATGTGCTCACAGCTGCCATGCAAACACGGAGACAACAGATATGCGGTCTTTGGTGTGTGTGCTTAGTTCATCATGTAAATGTCACGGCAGGTTAATATCTAACTCTGCTTCCCCTTTTCAGTGGCTTTAAAAGCAGCTTCTGAATCCACGACAACAATCACGTGTGTTCTTCTTGTTCTTTCTTTGTTCGTGTCGATGTTCCAGCTCGGGGCCCAATCCACGTGTTTTCTGCCTCAGCAGCAGACGTTGGCTATCATAATAAAGTCGATGTTATTTTCAGTACATTGCAGGGGTATGGTAGGTTAAACAGCAGCTCACCCTGTTGGCAAAAAGATCCTGAGCAGTAAATCATGCTGCTGCTTAGTTATTATTATTTTTTGATTAGAAGAGAATAAATGACATAAATAAGATATCCACAAATTGATCCACTCCAGTTATAAAAACCTTCCAACTGAGTGCAGAATCCTACAAATGAGTCAAAAAGTAATGCAGAGCTACAGACTTGATAAAGTTTTATTTTGATTGCTGCATGCAGGACTCTAATGACACTGGCCTCGGATTAGCTGTATTAATCAGGAATCATCTGAAGGGCGTACTGCGTACTATAGATGGACAAATTTGTGGCATTTATGTTTTTTGGAACAAGCTCGAATTTTCAGATTTTTGGGGGGATACAAATAAACAGAACTGACCAATCAAATCGCTCTACAACTCTCCTACAGGAGCTCAAACCTGCCCCACTGACATCCTGAAATCCGTACGAAAGCCGTCGTGATACAGCTTCAACTCAAGGATCAAACCATGAAATTCTCCCTGCTGCAGCTTTCTCGTTAGAATTGGATGAAACCAGAATCCCCGATTCTTCCTTTTCTTGCTTAGAAACACGAGCAGCAGATCATCGTCGCTCGATGTTGATTTCCACGGCAAGTTTGCATCTGAAAAACTCAAAATTTTCTCTCGCTTTTTCACAAACTCTCTCCGTGCATATCAGTCTTTACTCTAAAGCAGGGATGCCAGACTCATCTTACATCGTGGGCCACACACAACCCACTTTGATCTTAAGTGAGAATCTCAATATTTAAGAAAAAGATGGTAGAGAAATTCTGCTGTAGTTATTGAAAGACATCAGTCAGCACAACTCATTAAATGGAAAGAAATGAATCTGTAAAATTAGAGGAAAAGTTGCAGAGATGTATTTCATTATTTCCAATCTAATTTTTTAATTCATTTATTTATGTATTTAACTGTGGATACATTATAAAAAAAACAAACATTTGTTATAAACATTTTTATAACAAATAAAGAAAAAATAGGAACTTTTCTTTCATTTAATTTTTTTAACTATTACTTTACTCTGCTCTCATTTGAATGGCTGTGGGGGAGAGCTAACTGTAAAGTTTATTTAACACTGTTGAAAGTCCAAAATTCATGTATCACTTCCCATTTTCCAAAGATGTCAAATGGAGCATATTGGGATGTCTGTTGGGCCGATCCTGGCCCCTGATGACCAGAGATTGTGCCTGACCAAATGATGTGCAGTCTGTGATTTAATCTGTGTGAACATTCATTAACAGCATTCACACTGGTGTGTCGTTTAGAATATTTTTGTACGGTTTTTAAACTGTTATCGAAATAATCATTTGCATTTCTGGAAAAAAAAACCCCAAAACCAAAAAATATTTTCACACTAGATTTAATGCCTTCCTGTTACCCATTTTGTATAATCACTGTAATCTTATCGCAGGTAATGAGATAATAATATTCTACATCTGTTTGCCACGATCCTGGAAACCAGACTGTTTGCTTTCCTGGTATCTTAAACGTTTTATTTTTCATGAGGAAGAAGGCTTGCGTTTGCCAGTTAGATCAGTCTTCATCAACTATTAACCAGCCTTAGAGCAAGGCATTACTTTGAGATGCAAATGGAGCAGGGATACTGATGCTAATGTCGACACATATTGGCACAGTGAGCTGAGCTGAGGGCAACAAAGGCTTAATGGCACTTTTTTATTAATTTTTTTGGTTGCTTTTCTTCAAATTTTGGCTTTGGTAGCTAATGGGCCTGCAGAACACATGTGATTTTTCTCTTCTTACTCTGGTTAGCAAAGAGTCGACTCCAGCCCGACACTCTCATGGCTAATTTTCAGCACGCTTCGCCCTGAGCCACCCCGAAGAAACAGAAAGTGACCTTGGGAGATAAACACGCAAATGAAGGCTGTGTGTGTTTCAAATTAGTGTTATGCAAAGAGTTAAGGCCCAAAATAACTTGAAATCTGTAAATTGGCTTGCTTGTTTTGAACTTCACATGAGCAGCTTCTCGTTGCTGTCATCCTTGTCGATAAAAGGAACTCTAAGAAACCAGTGAGTGTTGACCTTGGAACTCTACTCTTAGCTTTAATTGTTTTGTACAGGCTTAGTATTTTCTTAAATACTCATCCCTTCTCCCAGAGGCCATGCTTGAGTCTTTGAATTTTCACTCAATCAAGCTTTCAGAGAAAACAATATGTGTAAAACAAAAAACAACTTAGCACCAGACACAATATAATCCTCTAATCACCAAGAATTTCCTGCCTCACAAGAGATGGATGATTAGTTTCTGTCTAGTTGAGTTTTTGTCTGTACGACAAATGCAAACTAATCTTTTTTGTTTTTAACTTTGTTTTCTCACCGCCAGGCTTACCGGAGCTCGATGAGCTCACCATGGAGTGCGTTCTGGTGGAGCTGGAGAGCGTGTGCGAGGAGAAGATGCAGCAGGCCATCGAGACAGAGGAAGGCCTGGGCATCGAGTATGACGAGGACGTGGTGTGCGACGTCTGCCGCTCACCGGAGGGAGAGGACGGCAACGAGATGGTTTTCTGTGACAAGTGCAATGTCTGTGTTCATCAGGTCAGCAATTATGGGCTTAAGTTCTTCGCATTTTTTGTTTATGCACAGTTGTGGAGTTGTATGCACTGTATGATCCTTGCATTTGGAGTTTTGTGAAGGTTTCTGCAGAATAAGAAGGCTTATTTAGGAGAAAAAAGGAAAAAAAGCATGTTGAAAACATGATTGTAAATTGCAAAAACGAGATCCAAATGCACAGTTTTGCTCTTTTCCTCAGCGACTGAGTACATTAACTGCACAAAGGTGCACGTAGAGCAGTTCTTTCACAAATACTTCCCGTGACAGCCTGAAGCTGGAGGTGCTCTGCTGTTTTTGTCACACAGTGACAGAATATTAATTATTGTGTCGGCTCAGTTGGCACTAACACACTATCACTCCCTTCAGACTGCCCCTGCTTACCTGCTGTTATGACACAGAATGGAAGAAGTTTCCCACAACTGCAGAACACATCTCATTTTAATCTGTCACCTCCAGTTCCTCTAATAAACGAGTCCTGGGCGACTAATTCAGTTTTATTTTCAGTTATGGTTTGTGGCCTCCAATGGTAATGAAAACAAGATAATCATGTTAAAACAGTTACTGTGTTGCACTAACTGCCTTTCTTTTTGTCTTGTGTTACAAGGTCAACTCACACCTTTTATTTGACAGCTGTGTGTCGTGACCCCCAACTTAAAGCTCTGCAAAGTTCAGTCTGAGCCAAGATAATGCAAAGATTTGAAATTCCTGACAAAGTTTCCGTAGGTAAACCTCAGAAACCCACCTTAGCCTCTCGTTTGCAACAGCAGACCGCCTGTGGTGAAGGCTGCGGCCGCCCGGGACTGGCAGTTGACCTTGCGAGCCGCGCTTCAATGTCGAAAACACCCTCAAGTCTGGGCTTTACTCCCAACCAGACAACCTTGTGTCCACCTCCGCCCCCACCTAAGCTGAATTATATTTAAAGCGAAAGAAAATCCAAAGTTAAAAAAATGTTTCCTTTAAGTTCCATGAGGATTTTATGAGTATTGAAGTTTAGGAAAAAAATCCTGAGCTCAGTGCTTTTGATATTTCAAACAAAACCTGCTCGGTTTTCCACTATCAGACAAAAATTAGCAATCAGAATCTGGAGGTTAAGTCTCCTCTCATTTTTCAGAGCTATAAAGAATTTTTTTCTGCATATGAAATCAAAAGCCAGACTGTGAAACAGGAGGAAATATGAATCATCTTAAATATATTATAACGTATTTTTACTCCATTTCATAACAGCTTTGCGTGGCTGCTCTTACTGTGCATAAAGAAGCACAGCAATATATAAAATATCTGTTTTTCTCACCTGAGCATTTTTGAAGCCACGCTTTTTCTCGTCAAGTTCAATTCTTTTTTTTTTTCAGTTCCATTTTATTTATATTGCACCAAATAACAACAGTCGCCTCAAGGTGCTTAGATTGAAAGGTAAGGACGCTATAATAGCACAGAGAAAACCCCAACGATCAGATGGCGACAGTAGGAAGGAAAAACTTAACTGGACGAAACCTCCAGCACAACCAGGCTCAGGGAGTTTCTGCCATCTTCTGCAACCGGTTGGGAGTGAGGGGAGGGGGGCAGGTTTTTGGTTGGCATAAGCGTATATTTCATCACCTCTTCCTTGCATGTGTGCCCTCATGCACATATTTCTAGAATGCGGGGCATAAATAACTTTGGGATCAAGTCATCAAAACATTACTCTCAGGAGCCTCTGGTGTTTTCCTAGTAGTATTTGTTGAGTAAAAATAGGTACGTGCCAAAAGTTGAGGTGTCATGGAAACAAATTGTAGCAGGCGGCGAAAGAAAAGGTTGTTCCCAGAAGTATTAAGTAATATTGCTTTTAGTGTGTAATCACATCCAGCACCGTCTGTTCCTTCCCTGGTGAAGTGGTCTCCCCAACACTCAGTAGGTGAAACACGGCCGTGCTTGCTGAGGTGCTTTGTTTGATCAATAAAATAATTTCATCAATAGAGTCCTTTAATTGCTTTTAACAAAGACGGAGACTTTCATGTTTCATTTCCTTGAGGGTTGTTTGTTTTTTCTCTCCATATCTGTTGTTTTATCATCTCTAAGTCTAATATGAATGCGTGTTCTGGCTTTTTAGTTATATGAAATATGATGTGTCCTTCCCTCATGATGGTCTGGGATTTGGGGCGTCTAAATTTCATTTGAGACTCAACTAAAGGAGTAATGCTTTGATATGATAGATCTGAGGTGATAGGGATAATGGTAGAAAAAGAAGCATTAAGTATGCTTCACTTGCTACAGTAGAGACCCTTTCAAACAATGAAGGAGTAAATAATGTCTGACAATAAAATAACACTTTGTTGCTAACCCTGGGGACCGGATCTTATCAGAAACATATAAGCATGCTGTTACGCTGGCATGAAAGACTTCCATGGCACCCCTCTGTGTTAGCGGAAGGGGAATTGGGTGGAGCTCTGATCATACAAAACCCCGCTGTGCTTTAAAAAAACAAAATAAAGTCTATGTGGCATTTCAGATGTGTTAGAAGCTCATGCTGTTTTTACTAAAATAAAGAAATATTAAGTTGAGATTTGTAATTGGAGCAGCAGTGGATAAAACCTTGCCTGTCATGTATCACTGTAGATTTTCTAACTCTATATGACAATACAGAAGTTCTTGCATCGAAACCAAATGTATGTTGGGGATTTTGACTTAAAAAGCAAGACGACTCGCAGGCTTCAGGGTGTAGCTGGTGAAAGTTATGCCAAGCTTCCTGTTGGGAATCACTCAATGTCTTCTACGGTTACTGTTGCAAGCAAGTACGTCATTAACACAGGAAAGCCGTTCCCCATTTCAGGCAAGTTATTCAGATTTTTAATCTTTCCTAAGGATTTTATTGTTGCTACTTCGACACAGTGATGACCTTATTGGTCTTCACCCAAACTGTGCTCAAACTAAAAGCCCTCCGATTTGTCCGTTGGTGTGTGATGTTAGATTAAAAGGGCTTAGGCATAGGAACAGGCACTTGTGTGAACGAGTGAATGAAGCTTGTAGTAAAAAGGAATAGAAAAGTGCTCTATAAGTACCAGTCCATTAACCATTATGCTGACATCAGTAATACGGTCAGTGCCGTGACATCCTGATGCCTTCACATATTTTCATGCTTTTTATGGCCCAGTGATTATATTGCAGCAGTCATGTCGAGATGAATGTGTCCCCGATATGACTGCTTGAGAGCGTTCTTAACTTTTCAGCGGCTTGTAATTCTCATTAGTTTGTGCAACCGACAACAAGAAAACTTAATGGATTGTGAACCTGATCAGCTACGGCACCGTTGATGCGCTCAGTCACAACAGAAACAAAACAAAATTCACTGTTTTTAGGTTGGCTTGAGAAGCTGACTCTCATCTTTTTGCCAACACAGAGTATATGGAATACAACTTTTAATATACACCTAATGGTTTACATGGGGTGTATGTTAATGGGCTTCAGTGTACAAATACGTCTTTAATGAACTTTTTATTTATGGTGGTTTGACGTAGTTTTCCATTCTCTTATTAGCAAGGCTAGTAATCTGTCCACTATATAAGAAGCTATTGCTATTGGCTGGTTAGCTTGGCACAAAGACTTTGTAGGTAGAATTGATTAGCCAGAATAAATTGACTTGCATGTTACGTCATGGTTGGTAACCTATATAAATTCAGAACCATCTTTATGACCTATCATAACTTTCCTTTTTTATTTCTTTCCCTGTTGCAGGCGTGTTACGGCATCCTGAAGGTACCCCAGGGGAACTGGCTGTGTCGGACCTGCGCTCTCGGGGTCCAGCCAAAATGTCTGCTCTGCCCCAAGAGAGGGGGGGCACTCAAGCCCACCCGCAGTGGAACCAAGTGGGTCCACGTCAGCTGTGCCTTATGGATCCCTGAGGTGAGACACTGAAAGAAAGACACAGAGGTGGTCACAAGGTCCACATAGAGTCAGATACTGATTGGTTTCTTTGTGCAATCGTAAAATTGCAGGCAGCATGCTAATGAATTTTTAATACATCCCTGGATGTGTAACCTTTTCTACATTCGCCTTTAGGCATCGGTGGCTTTACGGTATTGTTCCCACAAAGTTGGGAGGATGAAATTGTTCAAAATGTCTTGGTATGGTAAAGCATTAAGAAGGCAAGCCGAACTCCTAAAAAACAGCCCCACACCACGATAACCCCGCCACCAAACTTTGTACTTTGCACACTGCAGTCAGACAAGTACTCCTGGCAACTGCCAAACCCACACTCTTCCATTGGATTACCAGATGAAGAAGCCAGATGTCCCTCCAGAGAACGTCTCCACTGCTCTATAGTCCAGTGGCGGTGTGGTTTGCACCACTGCATCTGATGCTTTGCGTTGCGCTTGGTTCTGTAAGGCTTGGATGCAGCTGCTCAGGCATGGAAAACCATTCCATGAAGCTCTCTCTGCGCTGGTCTTCAGCAAATCTAAAGGTCACATGAACTTTGTAGATCAGTAGCAACTGACTGTGCAGAAAGTCAGTGACCTTTGCACACTATTTGCCTCAGCATTTGCTGACACCGAGCTGTAACTTTACATAGCCTACCACTTCATGGCTTCAAGTCACTTCCACTTCCACTAACAGTTGACTGTGGAATATTTAGTAGCAAGGAAACTGCATGACTGGACTTGTTGGACAGGTAAGTCCTGAGAGCGACCCATTCGTTCACTGATATTTTGAATGCAGTCTGCACATCCAGGTGCTGGATGTTATACACCTGTGGCCGTGGAAGTGATCAGAAAATTTGAATTCAATGATTCGGATCCTTGAATGAATACTTTTGGCAGTGTAGTGCATCGCTGTGGTTTTACGGTGAGGCCTTTGCTTTGCAATTAGACTCAAAAAACTCTTTGGTGGAAGATTTTGAGAAGCATTTGCACCTGTTACTTGTTTCCATCACTTGTTTAGAGTAAATGTTTAAAATACCAGTCAACACCTTCCTCTTTACAATCTGAAGAATGTAAAATGATTCCCGAGGAACCTGGCTGTCAAGCGTGCTTCTCCCAGCAGCCGCTCATTTCGTCTTGACGTTTCTTGATGACATCTTTTGTCAACGTCGCTCATCTGAAAGCCCCAAACGGAGCCCCCTCATTTCAGAAGGTTCGTGGATGCGCTTCGAGCCTTGCACACCTTTAAGACAGCCAGTCATATTTCTTCAGACTATTCAGCGGCACACTTCACCAGCACATTTCTCTCAATAATAGAGTGGCTTTTGGCACCTCAAACCTTTTCCTCCTAATTGCCTTCTGTCACCCTTGATTGGGCTAATTGTTTTCGTTGCTCCATTCGCTTTTGTTTTCTCTTCCTACCATGGCGGAGGGGGTTAATTTGCATGTCTGTGCTGTGTGTGTGTGTGTGTGTTTTGTTCTCCTGTCCTTGTGTGGGCTCAGATGTATGTGCTTCATGCTACTAGATGGTAGATTTTTTCTGAATATGTGGTGGAAAAAACTGTGTGTGTGAGTGTGTTTTACATTTGTAGTGTATGTGTGTTTGTTTTTGTATGGGTGTGTATGCCTTCAAATGGTACCGCCTCTCCAAAGCTGTGCATAGCTGCTTTATGCCTGCCTTCAACTCCTAGAGAGAGGTCTCTCTTTAAACAGCTTTTCACCCCTCATAGTTACACATAGACACACAAACACACACACACACTCAATCTCAAAGAGGAAGAGCCCCTCTTTTAAGAAGGCTTTTTACTTAACACAGTGATTTCCTCTAAAGCAATTTCAGATTTTGTCCCTTTTTTCATCTGTCTGCTTTGAAATGTGAAGTGCAACCTCTGCATATGTGTGTGTCTGTGTGTGTGTGTGCGCGCGTGGGAATCACGGTTGTGAACAATCCAATCAATTAACTGTACCATTCAAAAAGTGGAAATCCTTTTCTTATCGACCGGCTCTTATATCAGCTGCATAAAAGAAGTGGCGTTGACAGTGACGGCTGTGGCATCATTGTCAGAATTGCACTTTCTATTGACATTCTCAATGGAGTGAAAATTGACCCCCGCATCAACTCTGAGTGTGTTGTACAAAAGACATCGATAATAACAGAAAGAGCAGAGGCCATTGGTTTGTTCTGTGGTTGAGCGGATGAGAGGAGGAAAAAGAAAATCGGATAGAAGGACGAGTGGATGATGGGGGGGGGGCGTGACCTGCGGAAATCAGTTGTCAGCTTGTTAATACAAGCGTGAAGGACAAGGAGAGAAGGCCGTGCCTCAAATATGACAAGAAGTGAATGTGAAAGAAGTGGAATGTTTTTTGTTTCTTTTTTGTAAAGAAATAGGCAGCAGAGGAAGGAAGGAAGGAAGAAACAGCGCTTTGGTGATGAGTGCTCTTCACTTCTTTTCTGCATGGCTGGTTGGCACAAGTCAATGACTTCTTGGTTGTATTTGGTGCAGGGAGGTCTGGGGCCAAAGCTGTTCTGAATGAACTGCTCAAAGAGTCACACAGAGCTTTACAGTAACCTTTTTCCAAGAAGCACATGTGTCTCTGCTCTGGGTCCGAGGACAGTTTTGGAAATTGGAAAACCCAGGTGAAGTTATTCAAGCTAAATTTGGGTGTAAACTGTCATTCCTAGGATGCTTAAGGGAGATTACTTTAATCAGAAACTGAAGACGTTGCGTAGATGAGGTGTTAAATATATTTAAGAATATGATATTAATACTGATTGTTGTTTAAATGCCCATGCTGTCTTACCAAACCTAGTGTTGACAGAGCTGAAGGTTAGACAGATGTTTAAAAATTACAGTTTGTTATTCAGCAGAATTTAGTTCAATTCAATTCAGTTCAATTGTTTTTATATGGCGCCAAATCACAGTCGCTTCAAGGAGCTTTTTTTGTTTTTAAGGTAAAGATCCTGTAATAGTACATAAAAAATCCCAACAATCAGACGACCCCCTATGAGCAAGCACTTGGCGACAGAGGGAAAGAAAAACTCCCTCCTAAGAGGAAGAACCCGCCAGCAAAGCCAGGTTCAGGGGGGGGGCAGCCATCTGGCGCGACTAGTTGGGGTTGAGGGGAGAAAAGAGAAGTGAAAGACAGCCAGAGATTAATAATAGCAATGATTAAATGCAAAGTGGTGTATAAAAACAGAGGGAGTGAAAAGTGATGTGTGAAAAAGGAACACATCATGGGAAGCCCCCAGATGCACCAAGAGTCTTTCAGTCTCTCGCTAAGTTATCTTCGAGTGAGCACAAATGTGGTTACAAAAATTTATTGAACCTGATCTTTGATATAAGAATCATAAAATCACAGGACGTCACAGTTTATGTAATCTTTTTTGGCTCTATGACAATGGCGGATGAATATTACCTCAATATTACCTTATCCCAAAAAAAGTTCCATATTCCAACATTTGAGAAGCTGCAACCAAAATATGTTTGGCACTTTGCCTAATTATTAAGTGAGATTTTTAAAAAACAAATTTAGAGTAAGATGAGTCTCATCAGTGTTGTTTTGCTTTCTATGAAATGTGTTTCTTACTAGCTGTTTTGTGTTCCTCCTTAGGTGAGTATAGGCTGTCCAGAGAAGATGGAGCCCATTACCAAGGTGTCCCATATCCCCGCCAGCCGCTGGGCTCTGTCCTGCAGCCTGTGCCGAGAGCACACAGGGACCTGCATTCAGGTATGTTATCAATGCTTTGCCCGTGCATGCACTTTGCCCGTCTATCTCATTGTCTTCAAATGTTGAAAAATAAAAGAAACACAAGCAGCATTCAAAACGTCCACAGGTTCTACAGTGCTCCAGATTATGGGTTTCAGTTTTTGCTTCTTTTACTTCTCTGGTTGCTAAATCTCAACTAGTTTGCAAACAAGTTAAACCAAGATGTGATTTCAACAGCAACAAGTTTCATCTTTTTAAATGATCATGCAGCCTGCATGCTGCTGTACATCAGCCAGAGGTGGTTTGTGGATATGTGAAGGTTTCCACTATGTGTAATATTTATTACAAAGGGTGAAACACTGATCCATGAATTTATTAATGAAGCCTTGCAGGTAAAAAGACACAAAATGAGCACAGCATGCTCCAAACACAACATTTCTCTCATCAAATTATTGTAGTTTTTAGTTTCCTGATGGGCCATGTGGATGTGTTTGAAGCGACTGCTTAGTATGCAAACACAGCCCCTGCTGACACACTTATACTAACCCACTTCACAGACATTAGCCTGTGCATGATTTAGCTTCAAAAGTGCCCTTAAAGTGAACTGCAATCCTAAAGCATTGCAATGCTTTTGCATTTGCTTGCAGCATATGCACATCCTAGATGTATGTACTGGATACGGACGCGTGTGTGCGTTTGCGCATCGGTGAGGGTGTTTCCTGACAGTGTATCCCTGCTGTAGACTATCAGCGAACCCCCTGAGTTGGAGTCGTCCGTAGGGAGAGACTCACTCTCCTGTTTCCATAGCTGAAAGCAGACTGCTGTACAAACATACTTGCTAATCAGTTGAGATGCTTTTCTGCACAGCAGCGCGAGCAGCAGGAGTTCTTTGTAAACCACGTTGTAGAGAAAAGTCGGAAATAAGAAATGTTTTTCCGCCTTGAAAACTTTCAGTACAGGAGAGAAAATTTCTTTTAATCTATTTTTCCGATTTAAGTGTTTGCTGTTATTTGTGATACAATCATTGTAGATCAAATGCAGGACAGTGTATTCACACTATAGCAGACATTAAAGCACAAAGCATGTGTTACTACTGATATCTGTGTGTTTTTAATGTTAAGTAGGTCAGACAGCTTCAGTCTTGAGTGTTCTTCACTTCGGCACCACTTCCAATAGTGAAATCCACTTTTTGAAGCCTTCCTCTAACGACACCTTGTCCTGTCTCTTTTCATGCAGAGCTAGTAACAAGCATCTCAAGCGCTCATAACAAAGTATACGTATCTAACAACCATTAGCCAGGACGTTCTGAGTTAAGAGTCTCTTAATTAGTATTCTACTGAAGATCCGTGCACTAGAAGGTCAACCAGTGCCACTTGTACTGTATATGTAAAGGTTCAAAGAGATTCTGTGTACAGCTTTTAATAATGAGATTGTTGGAGCTCTAAGTGTGCTAGATGGATTAAGGGAATAAAAAAGGCCTTGAAAATATGTCGTAAGAATGTAATTTGCTTTATTATGACTCTGGTTATTTCCATATCAAGCGGTGGACATCCAGTAGCTCAGATGTTGGAATCACAGATGCTGTGGAGCTGAATTCTGTTTAAACATACCGAACTTTGTTTTAAGGTCTAGTCCTATGCAGTGCTGCACATTTTGTTATTGAAGGGATACCAAGTAAATACAGGGCTAGTACTGCGAAGAACAATACTTAGACTTTCAACTTATAAAAGCAACTTATGTAGTAGAGATTTAAGAGATGTGACCATTAAATCACGGTTTTTTTTAACTTTCCACAGTTACAAAGCACACCCATCAGCCTTTTATGTATTTTGAAACTGGGTTTTTTGGAGGAAATTTGCCTGCTCTAAAGCACTTTGGATCAACCTCTGTTGTTTAAATTTGCTTTAGGTCAAAAATAAAATAGATGTATTGGGAAACACAAAAAGGTTATGACAGTTTTCATAGTGCATGTTTGAGGTATATTTTTTCATTTCCAAAAAAGAAAACAATTTAACACAATTCAGTGGGCTACATTCTGAACTTGGAGGATGGAAACAAACTATTGATCCTTTCGTCCTACAATACCAGTGTTGTTATCGATACGATTGACTTTTTGATCAATCCGCTCACCTCTATTGAAATCCCATGAAGGTCTTGTTGATGTGCTCAGGTTTTAATAGTGAAAATAGTAAAATATTAAGTATTAAGTTAACAGAATAGATTTTTGGAAAGTTTCAAAATTCCTTTATTTATTGAAGCTTGAGATCTTTCAAGCGATCACACTGATTAGTTACTGTAGGTCCAAGCTTCTCTATAATCTCCGCCCCTTTTTGGTTTTCGGGCGGAAAAGTGGTGCAGTGGTTAGCACTGCCGCCTCACAGCCAGAAGGTTCTGGGTTACACACACTGGCTTTTCTCTGTGGAGTTTGCCTGTTTATGCTCCCTCTGGGTACTCCTGCTTCCTTCCAAGGTGCAAAGGATTGCATGTTAGGTTAAATGGTGACTCTAAATTTGCTAAGGGTCCAATTTAAGTCTGTCAGTGCCTGCATGACCCCGAATTGAATTTGTGGTAATATAAGGAATGGATAGATTTATTTTAAGTTAATTATGGAGAGTGATGGAAAATCGGCTAAACCTAAAGCTGAAAAAGATGGGAAGTTGCTTCATTGATTTTTCTGGTTGGTTTGTACCAAATACATGTGCAACAAAAAAAGAGAGGAAAAAATCCAGAATTTTTCAGGTCAAGGAAATGTTTATAAATCGCAAGTGGATACACAAGTTAAAAAATGTTCCAGAGTAAAGTAAAGTATAAACAAACCTCAGTCTGAATAATGCCGGGTTTTTTTTCTCAGTTAAGTCTTGCAAAGATTATTTTCGAGAAACATGTTTTCTTCACAAACAGAAGTAGTCAGCAGCAGTGTGGGCCCTGATAAAAACGTTATTAATGAATCCCTGCCAGAACAGAGCAGGTGCAGTCGAAAAGGCCAGATGAGTATTTTTTTCTTTTTCTTTTTTTTTTTTGCGATGACTTGGCTCATACCAAACAACACATTTAGCCAACTCCACGCTGTGTTCAACCTTTTGCCTTTTGCCACCAAAAAAGTAAGAGCAGCTGCAGTGGGCTCAATCTGACATTTGGTTGGTAATAAAAAAATGGGTTTACAGTGGAGACCTTTGACTTTAACTCCACGTTTTATCAGGATGATGTATTTATTGGAGTGTCTTACACAGGCTAAGCATGTGATTATTGGATCACACCTTCTGTTTCTTCATCACTGGCTTTATTTTCTTGGTGATTTATGTGTGCATCAGGTGAAACTGTCAAGTTTTAGCAAACAGTGAGTGTAGGACTCAAGTAGAGTGCATTTTGAGATTCTTTATTTGCTTAGAGAAATTGCACATGAACTAACTTAAATGAGCTCTTACTCACTTTAAAGAAACGTAAACATAGAAATAAACTTTATTTAAATACAAGGCTGAGCTCAGCTGAACATATGAATGCAGTTAACTGGAGAGAGAGGCAGGCATGAGGAGCGAAGGCAGGTAGCGAGGGACCAGGCAAGATCTGTGAGACAAGAGGACAAGTTAGACGGGGCGGAGAATGCAGGAGCTGAGTTAGGCAATGTTGTCCAGAGGATTATCGTGAGAAAACCTTACTTGAAATCTGAGGTAGTCAGGCCAGGGGAGGGTGCCAAAAGAGAGAGGTCTTGAGCCTGCGAGGAAGCTGGTGAAGGGTGGAGCGTGGGAAGGCTCCGAAGAGCCGCAGCGGTGATCCAGCAGGTGAGTAATGATCTCAAGTGGCAGCAGAAGAAGTGGCATTCATGAGAGGTGAGTGGCTGCACATGGATGTGAGATCCGGGGCTGGCTGGCTTAGTGGAGATGAGGAGAAAAGGCACGGAATTACATGAGAAACAGATCATAAGAAAAAGCAAAACAAAAACAAGATTAGCCTCTTCACCGCGTCGGGTGAGCTCATAATCTGGCGGAGTCTGGATTGCCGCGCTGGTCTTTTTGTACAGCAGTTGATTGCTCTGATGATCAGCAGGTGACCTGAAGGGGAGGAGAGAAGGTGGTTTCAGCTCCACTCCAATGGGGTGGAGGAAAAAAGCTGCCTTCTAAACCCACATCTGGCAGCTAACTCATTGGTCAAAGCTTCTTATGACAGAGAAAAGCCATTTAGTTTTACCTTAAAAAACAATAAAGGACAAATTAAACTTTTTAAACATGAGAATGTACACTGAAAAACCAACCAAACTGTCATAATGATTTGAGGGCTGTGCGAAATCCATTAGAGCCAAGGTTTCTTTGCATTAGCTAGCTTGAAAAAAACCTAAAAACCCAGTTAAAAATAATGGATGGTTATCCACCGTCTTTGTTAACACCCAAGGCTGTGTTTGTTGATCATATAATGATGTGCCACTTGACTCTTCTTTGACACAAAATGGATGGATTGAGTAAAGCCTGATGAGTCAAGATAATCAGGTCATGGAAAGAAAATATGGATATTAAAAAAATATATATGGCAAAATCTAGCAGGTGTTGCCAAGAAGACAAAATGGTAATACTGCAGAAAGTTCACATGCTTATGCTTGTGCATATGCAGTCATTTCAGACTGCTGCACATCAAAAACAGATTTCATACACGTGATCACTATATCAGATCTGATACAGTCCCATAGTGAAGAAAATATGGAAATCATTTGTTTTTGGTCAATAAAGGTAAAATTCATATAAAATATATGCACAATATGAAGTGGGACTTCATATTGTGCTGTTAAATAAATAAACAACAGCTGTTAAATAAACTCGTCCACTTTATGGGTAGAATGTTGTTATCTATTGGACACAATATCTTGGATACATTGTCAAAGTTTTAGGAGAAAATTTGCCACTCAGCAACCATCTTGGTAACAAAGTGGCAACTGTGGTAAACGCTTACTCCATTTGTAACTAAGATGGGCAATTATCAGTTATCATAAAGCCCCGAGTCAAATAAATGGGGAGAGATATAACGTGAATTCCAGTGGTTACCAGAACATAAAAACTGTCTAATCTGATAAACAATGAAGTAGTTTGGTGATTTTACCCTAAAATAAGGTTTTTTTTTTTGTCATCTATAAGAGGCGTGTATGCACAAAGTTACGCAATATATGATATATCAGTGTTTGAGGAGTTTATGGACTTTCTTCACCATAGCACAAGTGTTCTGCTGTGCCAAATCATACATAAGCCGAGAAACAACACTAGGCACGCTTGCATCTTTACCACGATAATGAGTAGATATACAGTGGGGGAAATAGTTGGTATACTCAATGTTCTGACTTGGGGAAGGATGTTCTTGTCCAACATTTAGTAGGACATGGCTGCATCCATTGGCCATTTAATGCGGTGAAGTCATCCTGTACCCTTAGCAGAAAAACACCTCCATGCTTGAATGTGAGGATGGTCTTCTTTTTGTCATACTTAGGATTTCTCTTCTTCCAAACACGGCAGGTTGAGTTGATGCCAGAAAGCTCGATTTTACTTTCATCTGACCACAACACTTTCTCCTGCACCTTCTCTGAATCATTTAGATTTTCAGTGGCAAACTTAGGCAGGCATGTACATTACCAATGCTGTTAACAGTGGTGTACTAGGTGACTATCGTCCCAGCTGCCTTCAGATCATTAACAGGCTAATTCAGAATAGTTTTGAGATTATCTCATGATCATCCTAACCCCATGATGCAAGCTCTTGCATGGAGCTCCAGACCGAGGGCATTTCATGGCCATTTTCTGTTTCATCCTTTTGCGAATAATCACACCAGAGTTGTCACATTATCACCAAGCTTCTTGTTGGTAGTCTTGTAGCCCGTTCCAGCCTTGTGCAGGTCTACAGTTTTGTCCCTGACATCATATGACAGCTCTTTTGTCTTGGCCGTGGTGGTGAAGAGGTTGGACTGGAAGACACATTTTTCTGGAAAGATGTGCTTTATATTGAGATCAGGGGAATTTGTGATTATGTGGTCAATCGGTTGGTTAATTGGTTGATTGATTGGTTATAATCTGTGGGAGAAAAATCTAGCTGAGTTGTAGGGGATCAAATACCTATTTCCCTTAGTGATCTGCAAATCAATGTATAACTTTCATGTAATGTGCTTTTCTGAATTTTTTTGGGGTGGATATTCTGTCTCTTATCAAAATGAAACTACCATGAAGATTATAAACGGCTCGTTTCTTTGCAAGTGACTTTCTTTGCAGACTTATGAATTGTAGCAGGGGATCGGATACTTACAGTGGTTTGAAAAAGTGTTTGTCCCCTTCCTGATTTTTTTTTGTATACTTGTAACACTGAAATGTTTCAGATCATCAGACAAATGTAATATTAGAGAAAACACAAGTAAACACAAACTGCATTTTCTAAATGAAGGTGTTTATTATTAAAGGGGGAAAAGATAAGTTAAATTAACTGTGGAGTATCACCCCACCCCCAATAATAATAAACACCTTCATTTATAAACTGCAATTTACTTGTTTTATAAGAAATCGGGAAGGGGGCAAACACTTTTTCACTCCACTGTATTTCCCCCACTGTACAGGCTGCCACACCTTTTGGACTTTTAGGGTTCATCTGCATCAACACAATAACACAGTTTATGTTTACTCATTTTGCTGTTGATTGACTGTTTGCAATCAGTAGTGTTCATATTTGCTGTTATAGCACTTCCCTATAGATTTCTAATGGGGTTTGTTTGAGTGGCAAATCTCCCTTATAATCTCTCTGATAATGTATCTGGTAACTGGTGAAAATGTGGTATTTGCAGGCAGTTTTCAATAAAAACCAAGCTTGTAGTGCTCAAAAGACTAAAATATATAACAGTGATTGTACAACTTGACAAATTGAGCCAATTAAAGCAAGGAGTCTATCATCATTATCCACATTGGGGAATAACACACATAGGAGGTCTCCATTAGTCAGTTGCGGTTTCACATGGATTCACATGCTGTTTCACAAATCATGTAAGTTTAATGCAGGATATCTCTACTAATCCTCCCACATGCAAATAGGCTCTAATATTAAGTCCATAAAAGAGGAAATGGGAGTGGGTTCATCTGGATCTCTCAGCATACCTGAGATTACAGTCGCACACTTTTCCATGTGCTGCTGAAGGTTGTAGAGATAGATTGGTGTTCGCGCTGATGATGACCTACTTTAGTGTGTGACAGTAGAGAAGACTGCAGCACAGTCCAAAGCCAACCCGAAGTTCAAGCAAAAAAGAATATTCTAGCCAGTTATGTCTCTCTTTTTTTGCCTCATCGTACAAACCACATTTGGAAATGCTGAGAAGCCCAATGCCAGTTAGGACTGGACTGTTTCTTTGGTAGGAAGTAGTTCCAATTAAAACTTTTTAAAGCTTTTTAGAAAGTTTTTATGAAGCATAAAAGCCAAATAAGGATAAGAACAGAGAAATAAAGGGAGAGAGACATTTGTAGAAAAGTTGTTTTCCAGATGGTTGAGTCGGTCGGATCAGTCATTTTTTTTTTTTTTTTTAACACGCACTGCAGTGCAGAGAGTCACCAACGAGCCTCCTGCCGAATCCTGAACTACTTTGATAAGTGCAGACCTGCACACACACACACACACACACACACACTCACACATACTAACAAATGTGCATGCAGCAGTGACACCAGTACAGTCACAAGGGTTCTCGCTTTCTCATACACACACACACACACACACACAAAATTGTACCATGCCTGGAGGGACTCAGTGGGAGGTCAGCTCTTAGTATGACCTGTAATGGATAGCACTGAGAAACATGCACTCACACACATATTGAAACATATCCCAAGTTACCAGAATGTCAGCAGAAATGGGAAAACTGTGTTTGTTGTGACTTGGCCTGTCTTTCTGCTTTGCTGCACTTGTTCTGGAACCTTGATAACGCAATAAATGGACCGAAAATGACAGCTTAAAACAAACAGTTTTGACAAAATGTCTGAGAACATGAAGACATGTTTTTTTATTTGTGTGTCCCTTAACTCAATTTCCTCTCTGTCCCTCCTCCCAGTGCTCCATGCCCTCCTGTATTGTGGCCTTCCATGTGACCTGCGCCTTCGATCACGGCCTGGAGATGAAGACCATCTTGGCCGAGAACGACGAGGTGCGCTTCAAGTCCTTCTGCCTGGAGCACAGCAACACCAGTACAAACACCAACAGCACCTTCAGCTCAAGCGGACTGAGCAACGGCAATCACGTCACCGCTTCCACCGCCAACGGCGCACACGGTGGAGCCAGACCCGAGTGGGCCGCCACCGGTCTCACCTCCGAGCTTCGGCAGGACCAGCAAAACGAGACGAATGGCAGCAGCGATCCGGAGCAGAGGTCTGTATCGCACCTGGTTTCAGTGTCGGCGTCGGAGCGGGCTGAGCGCGACCAACTGGAGAGAGAAAAAGTGAGCCAGAGGAAGCAGAAGCTTCAGGAGCTGGAGGATGAGTTTTACCGACTCGTGGAACCCAGGGAGGTTGCCGAAAACCTGGGGCTGCCCGTCTCCCAGGTGTGTTAAGCTAGGACCCTACAGCTTCTCATTAAGTTCTAAGAAATGAGGTTAAACACTCGTTGTGATAGGTACGCCTCTATGTGCATCAAAAAATACCCGCTCCTCTAGACAGTGACTCAGGTATAGGCACAAAGTGCACAGACATAGTCAACAAGATGAGTGGCTGAAAAAACTCACTGATGAGAGAGCTCATAATAGCAGCACTTGTTCCTGCTAAGAGAGAGCAAGTATGCAGATACTGTGACTGCTCAGTACAGCAGCGACGTGCAGCAGAGCATCTCAGAACGCCCGATTCACCGAAGCATGAAGCTGTTAGGAAGTGCCATTTCTGTCCAAAGAACAAAAAGCTGAAGGCTCCTATTGATTGATGAAATCTGGGAGAACATTGCCGAGTCAGAAAAATGTGTTTGTGTTAAGAGTATAAAATTATAGAAATATGAGAAGACTAATCATGTACTTGCCTCGATTTAGCACACTGGCTCAAGTGTTCCCCATTCATAGGTATTCGTAGACCGCATGATGAGTTACAGATATTTGTTTAGACCATGCTCTGATCTGCTTTCCAAACATGGACGCTGCTGCTGGAACGTCTTATTTTTATTTTATTTATTTTTTTACTAGGAAAGCTAAACCATGGATTTGAAAGTGTTCTTTTTTTTAAAAAAGAATTTTTGATACTGAGTCAACACTGCAGGGCCATTTTGGGTTTTAAAAATATAATAGAGCTGAGAGAGGAAAAAAAACTCTGATATTGTCTGTGGTTAAGGTCACAAATCTATGAGAAAATAGTGTTGTGTTGTCAAAGAACCGCTTCACTTTCCTTGGCAAGGTTGGGGCAACCACATTACACCACAGTGCCTCAGTGTGCTTCGTGTCTTGCCTGCAGTGTATGATCTAATCGAGGTATTCATTGTAGTTGGATACACTAATGAAATACTTGGGATTGTAGCCATGTTGTCAGATATCCAGACTTTGAAGAGTTATTGCTTACTCAGATCATGAGTGAAACATTTTTCTTAGTGCTGCACTTCTTGAATGTGTGCAGTCCCGGTTTATTTTCCTTGGTGTAAAAGGTTGATCCTTCAAATGTGAATATGAATGGGGATCTTTAACAAAAGAAAAATGTCACGTCTTACAATCATGGGAAAAATGATGTTTTCACAGGACTCTACACAGCCCTGTGAAAAACTCAGTACACTCGGTGAGGTCGAACAACTTTTAGCTTCAGTAACTTCAAGTAATTATTTTCTGTATGACTTTATCAGCCTCTCAAACTGTTGTGGAGGAATTTTGGCCCACGTTTCTTTAAAAACAGTTCACACTGTTCACACTCCATGTGTGCACACCTCTCTTAAGGTCCCACCACAGCATTTCAATCAGGTTAGGGTCATTGCAACACAGTGATTCTTCTTATTTTCAGACAGTTGTAGGTTTGCTGCTGTGCTTAAGTTCATTTACTTGTTACATGACGGAATTTCAGCCATGTGCTGGACTCACACTTTACTCTAGAGTACTTTGCTATACAGAGGAGTTTCTGGTCAACTGAATGGCTGCAGAACAAGCCCAAATCATCACCCCTCCACCACCATGCCTGACAGTTGGTGTTTGTGTTTGCCTTATACATCATGGACAAGCATCTCTACTTTGGTCTCATCTGTCCTAAGGACATTGTTTCAGAAGTCTTCTGGGTTTTTTCAAATGCAATTTTGCAAACTTAAGATATGCTTTGGGCTGATTTTGTGAGGATCCCCATTCCTGACCAGCAAACTACCAAAACTTCAGTTTTTATAGCATTGCTCACACTTGCTGATCATCAATTTATCAGGTGTATTTGATTAGCAGCACCTGGGGGCTATTTAATTTAAAACATTCCTACAGTATTGAGGCTGTACTGGTGCACCTAGTTTTTCACAGGACAGCATAGAGTCCTTTCTTTTCAATGTGACTATATGTGTATTTGTAATTTTGTTAGACCTTTGTAAACTTTTTTCTTTGACTTTAAAATCACAAAGAATATTCAAGGATTTGATCCTTAATTTGAGAAAATTGTTGAAGTTTCATATGACTATAAAGTTTCCAAAGCTGGATGACTTTTTGAAATAAATCTCCTGCACAAATGTGCACATTTTAATACTTCAGTGCCTCTAATTGACAATTAAAAACAACAAAAAAGGAAATACTCTGAAAGCACAATAGATCTACAGCGCCTTCATTGATTTATAGCAAAGCCATGACCAGTTAAAGATGCTCGCACTGATTTTTAACTTCATGAAATTTCTCGCTGCCGTCTTTGACTTGAGTTGAAATCAAACATGGCAGTGATGCGAACATTATGATAGCGTAACAGGTAAATGTGTGTCTACGTTTTAAGGTGGACTACTTATATCAGTTCTGGAAGCTGAAGAGGAAGGCCAACTTTAATCGACCTCTGGTGACCTTAAAGAGAGACGAGGTGGACAACCTGGCCCAACAGGAGCAGGACGTCCTCTACAGACGCCTCAAACTCTTCACACACCTCCGACAGGACCTGGAAAGAGTGAGTTGGAAAATCAGATGCAGACGTTGTTTCGATGTTTGTTTGGTATGAAGCCAAAGAAAACTTGTTTCTTTGCAGACTGCTTTATTCTGAGATCATTTCTATCTGTTTGTGTGTGTTCGGTGTGTGTGTGTTTCGAACATTTGCGAATATTCGTGCTCGGTGCTTGATCCATCCCTGTATCGCTGATATAATTTCCGAGTTAATTTACATTTTTCCGAACGTTAATTAAAAAGATCATTGACAGTATCATATGAAGTTGATTTTTGCTCTCATGAATATTGATGTTAAATGAATGAATGGCTCAAAGGATGACGGCGTAATGAAATGACTCAGGGATATAATGAGTGACTGACTGATAGCCAAGTGTTGGAAATGTAAGTGAAAATCCACCAACTGTGGAGAATTCATTTGTTTTTTCTGTGATCTGTGATCATTGTGACAGATTAGTTACTTCATGTAAAAAGTCAGCGTGGCACTCTAGGAATTTCCTCAGATTCGTTTGTTTGTTTATTTGTTTGGCGTGTTTTTCTCTCCCACGCTTCTGACTTGGAGAAAAAACTTCACAGAAAATTCCGTCTCAGGTGACCCGGAGCACAGAAATAGCATACAGTACAAACTGTAAGTCCCTCGGGAAGTGGAAAGTCAGCTCTATAGTGGAAATTGGTTCAGACGTTTTTCTTTTTCGTTTTTCTGAGAGCCTCTGGGTTCGTTTTGTGATGCTCCTGAGCCCCCTGCTTGGAAACAGTTTGTTATTCCCCAGAGAAAGAGATGGTAATGCTTGTGCAGCTGCCGTGCCATGGAGAGAAAGGCTTTGATCTGGAGTTTGTTGGTGGATACCAGAAAAGGTGCTCCGCAGCGACTCCCTACTTTTACTGAGGCACCTCAGATGGTTTCTAGCTTGGCCCAAATGACCTCCGTAATCAAATATGGTAAATTTCATGATACTGTCTATTTTAAGAACTGCATGCATGGTGTGATTTTTGGCAGTGTGCTACATCTACACCTTGATTGTTGATGAGTTCGGGTAGACCAAGTGTCCCGATTTAGAGGCTAACGTAAGAGCGAGCTAATGGGCATTAATTGTACTGGAGGCTTTAAGCCCGGGGGAAAAATACTTTTCAGGCTTCTGTGGTTGTGGAAGCAGAAGTTCGGGGAGGCTTTTGAAGCTTTAACTGCTAAGTCTAATTAAAGGTGTCTGTGGATGAGGAAGTTGAAAGATTTAATGGAAGCCTGGCCCATCTCTCAGGTGAAGAAATTTCAAAGGGTAGTCGAGATTAGTCTCAAAATGCTGCATGTTGTGTTGCATTCGTAGCTGTTATAACTAGATTAATCACATTTTGGAGGGTTAGCAGTATCTTGGTGCGATGAGAAATTTGTTGATCTATTTATAGAGAAACGAAGCTGCTGAAGTTTTTTCTTTTTCCCCTGCCTAACACAATGTTCCTTAACATTTAAATAAAACACACTCCAGCTTTTATGAAACTCACTGAGCTGCAATCGAAGAAAACTTATCATTATCTACATTAAATGTTTGCAGCTTGTAGTTTGTAACTGTAGATGCTAAGTGTTGATGTTATTTCTAAATGCTGAAATATTCCCTTGCTGATTTCAGTATCAGAGCTTACATTTGGCTGCAGAATGCGCACTAATATTTTCATTTTCTTGCCTGGTTTCATGAATTAGTTGTACCCATCTTCAAAACCTCACTCCAGAGCTCTGTTAGTACATTGGCATTCTCTGCTGCCGCTGCACTGCTCTCAAAACCTCTTTCTGACCCTGCAAACTATACAGGATCTAAATTACAGCGAGCAGCCAAACATGCACTGCAGCCAAAATTTAGGGGGATACACGTAAATGCGGTTCGCCAAGGACATGCGGCAGGAGTCCTCTGTTTTTTTTTACTTTTAGACAACTGTTTATATCATTCCCACCATCTAAAAACTCGTATTATATCTGCTTACCTTCACGTAATAAATTACCAAAAATATTCACTGCAGAGAGATTCTTAACCCTTTCAAGGATATTTCTGTCAGCAGATTCTAAGTTCCTGTTAAATACGTTGGCGTGTAATTTCAGACTGTGTTAGGCTTGCCTTGGTTTTGTTCAGCTTGGGTGATTTAATTTTGTTCATAGTAAGAAAACCTTTTGGTAATTAGGTGGCTCCATATTAACCAAATGACCTTTATGTACAAAACTAAAAGAGTTCAAATACAAACACAAGAGATAATTGGAGATTTTTTTTTTTTTGTTAATTGCCCCTTAGTTTTTCCCATTTAGCCTCAGCTGGTAAGACCAGTGGACTTAAGTTCAGTGCTGATTAGACCACCGGATCAGCGTGCTTTGTCCAGCGTCCCACGGTGTTAATTTGGCTTTTAGATGATAATTCCTCCACCTCTTAACTTGAAATAATGGAGTCACAAATCACTTCCCACAGAGCCAGGTTGTCATTTCTAAACAGTGGGCTGAACCTTTTTATGTAGGTCACTTTTTATTTGGGTGAGCCAAATAACTGAAAGCCCCTGCTATACTTAGATATTCTGTAGCTGTGCAAATCACTGTCGATGTACACTATTTTCTGTGATTGGAAGACCACTCTACAGATGTGTAGAGAATTGTGTAACTGTAGCCACACCGCAGTGGTCTCTGGTGGTCAGGGTTTATTGATTGTTGCAGTTTTCTAACCTCTCAACCAGTCAGTGTGTCCATGGACTCCATAACTCTTCTCCCTCCTGACCACCCATTATTGATGTGTGTGTGTGTGTGTATTGTAGAAGCGAACCATACCACTTCAGCTTTCAAAAGTTAACTCTCTTCATTCTGTCACAAAACAGTAAAGCAGTCAGTAGGAAATAACAGTTGAAACAGCTTATTTACTCAGAGTATGTAAAGACAGTGCCTACGTGTACCTCAGTGTGTGGGGCAACTCCGTCCTATTTGTGAAAAATGCAAACACGTGGTGGATTTAAAGCAATCCATGAACACATGTTGGATTTAGCTTGAATATTACATCCAAATATTGCAGATTTATGAGGAACATCATTTGGCTGTCACTTAATACAGAAATGTAAATAGAAAATCATTTTTCTGTGATTTTTAATGTCCCATATGCCTTCTTGTATCAAACAAAAAACATTAGGAATAATAGAGAGACTAATTTTATTTATAAAGCGCCAAATCACCACAGATGCCTCAGCGCTCTTTATATTACGAAGGAAAGACCCTGTGATAATACAGAGAAAAACCCCGATGAACCCTATGAGCAAGAACTTGGTGACAGTGGGAAGGACAAACTGCTTTTTCACAGGAAGAAACCTCCAGGAGTCCAAAGTCAGCTCTTAGTAAAAATAAAATGCCGTACATACTGTAGACTGTGAGAAGTTTTGGTATCACTCTGCTCGGTGTTTCTGCTTGGCACCCTTCAGCGTTCTATTGAGACGCTGCTGCTATGGCAACACTGGGGAAGTGACAGTTACATTTGATCCCTATTTTTTTCAGTTCGTGCGCCCAAAAGACTGATGGCTCATCTGCTGGCAAGGCTGTCCGTACTCCTCTTACAGTACTGGTCAGAATTTAATTAAGCTGACACACAGTGATCATCTAATGGCTCTTCAACCACATTGTTCTCAAGGTTAAAGTCCCATTTGTCACTGTCAATTAATTTGAATTCTCATTCGTTTGTGAAGTACAGCTAATAAATGACAAGGAAACTTTGTAGTAACTATGAGTGGTGACAGATGAGCTTCTACATCCCTGACATTTTGGTTTTGGGGATTTTGTCATTTATTTTCCTGATTTATTATGTAAAATAACTTTGCTGTTTTTAGGCTCTTCTTAAGTTCTTAGAGACAAATATCTGCCACTGACACTGTTTGCTTCATCTTATTCGCTATTATCAATCAACTGGGCTCACACTGAGTGATGCTGATATGCAAATACAGTAATGTGTCACCATCACCTCACCTCCATTTAGCACCATTAATAATCAGGTGTATTGGAGCTGTAATTTGTAGTAGTTGAACTCTTAAATTCATGTAATTGTTGGAACTCTTGGTAGTTACTGACCATACTTCACCATAAGTACTCTGCTTTATATATTAGGACAGACACCCTGAGCATAGTGACTTTTCCTCAATGTTATTGTGTTTTTAAGAAGCTTGGAGTTGTTGGTGCACAAAGTCTGAATTTTCAAATTGTTTTTGTCCAAATGAGGCAGAATAATGATCATTTTGTGAGGCATGTTCAAAACAGCATTTAATAGCCTGAAAGCAGTGCTGTGATTGCAGATCAAGACGTGAGGTTGATCTGAAGGTGTTTAATCTGGCTGGCTCCAAATCTAGCAGCGTTCCTCTTGACCACTGCCCAACTGTGTAACTGAGAAAGTCGGATAGATTAGAATTGCTGCTGGCAAGTCACCCATGAGGAGGATTGATCTCCAATTGGTCACGTTTTGGCCAAGTGAGTGTTGACAGCTCACTGCTGTGATGCTAGTGGCTGTCGATACGCAAGCTCTCTTTCACCTCATCCGTCTTCTTCACTTTTCTTCCTCCTTTTACTTTTCCATCTCTCACGCCGACACCACCTGTAAGTATCTGCTCTGTCATCCGTAGCTGACCTGTTTTTGCCTATTTTCACCTCTATGAGCAAGTGGTCCACCTGCTTTGCTTTGTTTTTTCTTTGCATATGGTATTTTTCTGTGGAGGTGTTGTGTGCATGACATTGTGTTTCTGAGTGCATGTATGTGTCTGTGTGCAAGATAGTGTTGCAATCATCTCTGATTTGCGGGCAAATTGAAAAATCCTCTCCATCCTTCCATCCCGTCATCCCCAGACCCCAACCCAATCAGACCCCACGACCAAAGCCTCCAGCCTGCTGCTTTTGTGAACAAGTGTGTATGTGTGTCTGCGTGTGAGTGTGCGGGTGTTCGTGTTGGTGGTGGAAGATTCCGGGGGCTAATGTTGGGGTGGATTATCCCCCTCCTCTTCCTCTTTGAAGTGCTGCCAATGGAACGAATTGCACCGTGCTGTCCCTAATGCACTGTGAGCTTTCTCCATTTCTGTACTCCTCTCCTGAGTGCTGCCCCAACACCCTCCCTTCGCCCACAACTCGCATCCAATCAGCGTGCAACATGTTGAAGCAATGTGTGACACAGTGATTGGATAGTGTAAGTTAGGTAAACGTTCGACCTTTAAAAAAAAGAGAAGAAGAAATCTGGGTATAGGTGCAGTAGAGGTTTATATGTTTAGATGATAGTGATGATGATGTCTGAGTTAGAGGTACAGTACTGTGCAAGTCTAGAGCCACCCCTTTTTTTTCTAGGAAAATGAGAAATAGAAGCTTTATTGAAATATAACGTAAAAGCAGATTTTGTGCAATTCTTCTTTTTTTTATTATGCTTTTATTTTTGGCCTTTTTGAATAGAGAAGTGAAGAATGACAGGAAAGCGGAGGAAGAGAGAAAAGGGAAGACATGCAGCATAGGGCCGCAGGTCGGACTCGAACCTGGGCCTGCCACTCTCTGCCACACAGCATGTGGTTGCCCGCTCATCCCAGTGAGCTAAACTGGTGCCTAGATTTTTGGCAGTTCTAATGATCTTGACTCCATATTTGGGTTGACCACCTTTATTTTTCAGCACAGCCTGAATTCAACTCTCTTAGCCAGGCTTTCTTCTAATTTCTTTAAGTAACCTTAAGGAATAGGTCTCCAGGCTTCTAGAAAGATATTCAAAGCTGGTCCCTCTGCTGTAGGGCTGCCACAAACGATTATTTTGATAGTCGACTAGTCACCGATTATTTTTGCGATTAGTCGACTAATCGGATCATGCATCCATTGGACGTAAAACGTACAGCTTATTGCACCAGCAGCATTTGCTCTTATATAACATTAGCTTACAGTTTTAAGTGTTTAGGGTATGTACTAACTAAAAATAAAGACAAGATGATAGTTTATTAAATTTAATGAGATTTACAGATTGTTTCGGTAAAGTTTAATAAACTCCTTGCTATCTAAAATATAACGGGACACCGGAGTATATTCTCGAACATCTCACACTGATATAATCAGTTGTCTGCTTGACGTTTATTCAGTCGTGTATAAACTATAACTTTAATCTCAGCCAAACCGATTTACTCAGGAACAAATAAAATACTCAAAAAAGGCCAAACAATAACATTTTTAAGTTATCTAACTGACTTATATATGTTTAACCTGAGTAGCGAAAGACAGTGGTGGGTTTGAAAACGATTTGCCGGGAGTCCGGTGTTCTCACGGGCTCTAGTGAGCCTTGCCCCCGGCTAGCTATCGAGCTAGTGGGTAACAGACGTCTCCGAAAACGTCGGAGCGCTTTTGAAAATATGCAGTGTCTTGATAAACTGAGCAAATATTTGAGGTTTACACAGCTACATTCTCGCCTGAAAATATGTTAAACGTTTATTTTGTGACCCAGAAAGATTAATAAGAGTAATATTAAAACTAACTAGCTGCCGCCATTGTTGAAAACTGAGCAGGGCCGCGCTATGAATTCTGGGACACTGCTGCTTCTTCTTCTTTGGAGTGTAACGGCAGCTGGCATCCTTGTACATGCAGTGCTGCCATCTTCTGTTTCAGTCCGTTATTACACTCTTAAATCCTACTACTTATTCCTGCGTCTTTTGTGATCTTACAAAGCTTCAAACGATGCGTCGACTATTAAATCAGTCGTCGACGATTTTGATAGTCGACGTAATCGTGACTAGTCGACTAATCGTGGCAGCCCTACTCTGCTGCCTTTTGTTCTCTGTCAAGATGATCCCACACTCCTTAAATAATGTTGAGGTTTGGGCTCTGGGGAGGCCAATACATGACTAATACTGTTGTAGTGTCTGTTTCTCTATCAGGTATGTTTTTACTGCAGTGCGTTTGGGATCATTATACTGAAAAATGAAGCTGTTACCAATCACTCCATCAGATCTGTTTTCAGAGCAGTACTTGTGTACTTTGGCATCCATCAGCCTTTTCTCCCCATTTCCCTATCTTAAGAAAGGCTTCTGGACTGTCATTCTTCCACTGAGACCATTTCTGATGAGCTTTAATTGAAAAGTAGATGGATCAACTGAAGGGTCAGATATTTAGGTGTCTTTTTTGTTTTAATTCATCACAGATCCGTGTTAAGTTATTCAACAAACAAACAAAAGAAATGAAATTCTAGACTGGACTGAAAATGGGTGAAAAAGCACCAAACGTCCAAAGAAAAAACATTTTAAAAAATTATAAGAATGTCTGGGCTGCTTGGAAGCAAAATATAAAAAGATCTAGCATCTACCAAAACTGGTTTGGTAGATGCTTTGAGCAACATATTTAAATAGGTGATGTTTCCATCTAATGAAAATCACAGAAAAAAGATATAAATTGTTAATTAGAGAGTATCAGAGGTTGTTGACATGTATTTTTCCTTTGGATAGAACCGGGCTTTCCTCTGTGACCTAGCCCAATACTACAAGCTGAACACCCCCTGGGTCCAGATCCATACTTTAACCAGCAGACACGAGAGTAATATCGATCTTCTTTATCTAGTTCTGAGCAAGTGAGAGTGAACCATAATTTCCAAACCATTATACCATTCCTCTCAGATAACCATGGTGTTTGGTTATATCAGTAGTATGAAATAGAAGGCAATGATAGCTGCAGTATCAAAAATTGTGCCAGAAACTGTTATCAGAAGTTTAGACTGAAGAGTTCTGGAAAAGTTTGGTTTCATACCTGGTTTGATCACAGCTCTGGAATAATTTCCAAACCAAACTGAGACCGATGATTGTATTTTGTTTTGTAAAACTGCAAAATATACACAGTTATACATTTGTGTCAACACTGGAACTGAGAAATCATAGATTTTACTCAACATGGCTTCTCAGAACTGCTCACTGAGATGAAATAAAACTGGCAAAGAGAAGGGAGAGCTTCATGAATGTTGAAGGGGAGGAGGAGTTCAGGGTGGAGGTTCAGGCTCTGCAAGCAAAAAAAGAGTTAGGACTGGAAATTAAAAGTTAAAACTTTAGTGAGGTGACCTGTAAGGATTCCTAGAGAGGGGAAATGACTGGGACCTGATTCACTGGGGAAATGGGGATGATGGAGAGAAAGCAGGTGCGAAAGAATATATTTTCCTTTCTCGGTTCTTCCTGCATGTTTTCACTTCTATAACTACTCGAGTCAAACAATGGCAGTTAGTCTTTTCCCACCGGTCAGTCAGTGCATCGGTACTACAGCCAAGGCTGGCAGGGTGTCTGATGGCATGCTGCCGTTCTGTGTCCTGCCCTCTGCTCTCCCTCCCTCTCTCACGGTAACGACTTGGCAGCACATTTGGCTCAGCAGGTCAGCAGTCCCACACCCAGGAGGCCCTCAGAGCAGAACACAGCAGTACACTTATGAAACAGTCCATTTAAGGAAGGGGAAAGTTTTCATTATGAGTAGCTAACATATGTTTTATATCATATCTTTCTTTCTTTTTTTAAACTACAGAGTGCTGACAAGGAGGGAGTGTAGAGGGAGGTTATATGAAGAGAAACTGATGAGAAGAAGAAGGGATATTGTATGTATTTAGTACAGATTTAGGCAGAGGTGTTTGGACAGTGCTGCAGAGATTGAAACCTGGACAGAGAGCAGCCATGGCAGCACCTTCAGCTGCAGGTATCTGCCAGGTAAACTGTATCGGTACACTGTGTGCCGAGGCACTAGGGAGGAAAGCCCATCAGCTAGTTTTCCTTGGCTACAGGTTACAGTTTCACAGTTTGTTTTCTTTCCGCAAACCCCCCTCGGCGCTTCGTTCTGTTTGAGGAGAGAGAGGAAGTTCGGAAGCAAAATAAAGAATGAGAGGAAAATGTATGTGTACACAAGCCCGCAACCAGTAATCTGCTGACTTGGATTTGCACTGCTGTGAGTGAAACTATTGGCAAGAAGAGGTTAAAGGGAGGAACTTCACAGATCAAACCAAGCCTAAAGACTAAAAAAAGTGTCTGGGCAGAAAAGGCTTGCTGCTTGTGTCTTTTTTTTTTTTTTTCTCAGGCAACCGACATGTATGGATTTACTGGATTTTCTTCAGCTTGGGTTGACGCACGTTTACAATCCTCACACGCCAAAATCCACACGAGCCACCAGAGAAATCTTCCTATTGCTCGATTTTCTTTTAATCTTTTTTCTTCCCCACAGTTGAAAGGAACCACAGAAACACAGAAGCATCTTTCTTCTTTATAGTCTCAATATTCTTAATATTCTCAAGTTGCCTCAAGTTATCCAAGAATTCCTTATTTATGGAGTAATTTGTCTACATTTATTTTTACAGTTGTGACCCCTCGGATTACCTGTGGCTTCCTTTTTGATTCAGTGATTTTCTTACTCCTTGATACTTGTAAAGCATAATGTCTGCTTGTTCTTCAGACTTTTTACTCCCTTAAGCTGGGGGTTAAAAATGTATCAAACTGAACTAAAATGAGTCTTTTTAGTGTTATGTATTGCTCAAGCGCCAAACCTCCTGGATCCTATTTTTTTCCATAAAGTTACAGGTTAATTTCCTTTATGATTTTCAAGTCATGGTGGGGCATTTGATCACGATAGTTTGGTGTTTGATGTGCTTTTTAGATCATTTAGATTGCTTGGTAGATAACTGTCATGACTGTGACACGTGTAAGACAAAGCTCACTGGGCTATCTGTGCATGTTCAAAGTGTAAGCGTAGTGGATGATGAATAGCAACTTCGTCCAGTAAAAACTAAGCCATGTTACTTCCTTTCCCTCAAAGGCCAACTTTCTTCTGATTGGCTGCCCCTCATAAACTGAGCATCTGAACAGCAGGTGAGTGTGGCTGTCCATAATAGATGATAGGGATTTCCCCTCTAAATGAGCAGTGAAGGGGGATTTTATACACAACCTGAGCTCAGTGGGTTTTTTGTTTTGTATTTTTATTATGGTATGGGGTCCATTTTACCCTACTGTAACTCCTTAATGTTTGTGCTACAGCAGGGGTGTTAAACATGAGGCCCAGGAGCCTGAATCAGCCCACTGGAGACTCAAATCTGGCCCACTGGACAGTTTGAGAAAATGTGAAGGACTGTATAGATTTTGAACTTTTAACTGTATTTTCACAAGTTTTACAGCTTTTCCTATTGAGAAAGACTGCAGAACAAACGAAATTTACAGAACATTTGTAATTACAAGACAATCTGTGCAATAAACTATCATGTTTTATGGGATTTTTCACATTTATCATGTAGCTTCAATGGTCCAGCCTAAAGATTAAAGTGGGCTGTATGAAGCCTATGATTTAGAAGGAGTTCGTTGTCCGTGTACAAAATTTAAAAAGGAGAAGATGAGCTCTAAGGGGATATTCGGTGTATCACGGTAGCACAAAGCGTTCACAAAGTAATACTGTCTGAACACAGAGAGAGAAATCATCTCAGTGTGACATTACTGTAACACTTCAACCATTTTGGGCTATTTTGTAATGCATAATTTTGTAATTTTACAGCCAAAGTTACAAAATAAGTCCAGGCAGCCTGTATGATACTTGGGTGATAAAGGTCTAATGTGCATGCAGCTTTTTAACAGTATATAAAAGGCTGAAAATAAGGATGAGCACATAAAGCCTCATTTACTCAGTTACCCTGGTTTGTACAACAGTTGCTCTTCTGTAGGATCAGACCACACTGGCCGGCCTTCACTCCACAAGCACACCCATAAGCCTTTAACCACTGCCGAAACACCCCTAAGACGTGCCGTTCTGAACCAGTCCTAATCTGCTTTCAACACAACAGTTTCAAGATCTGACGGTTTGCTTGCTGCTTTATTTAGCACACTTCTTGACAGCCTCTCTTGTAATGAAATATCAACTGTTATTAACTTTCTCTGCCAGTAGTTTTGTTGTTTTGGCTGATCCGTGTCAGTGCTTTATGACTTTACCTTCTACCTGTAGCTTCCCTTCAAAATGGATTTTCTTCTTTTTAACCAGTCCTGAAAATGCCATTCGACTTTAGTTTGTTGCATTCATCTGATTGATGTAACTGACTTGTAACCTCTCACACCCTCCCATAATCATCCCCCAGCCACTTCAACATCATACACCCGGCCACTCATTTGGCATGAAAAAGTCTCTGGTGTTATGCAATGTTAGGTAGGGTCAGGGCGAGGACAGAGAAATGGAAAGAGCGACACAGACTACTTGGCTATATGAGCCCTCTTCCTCTTCTCTCGCAATCACACAGTTCACACAAATGCATATGCACTCAACCCCTTATGCTGACTGAGATGCCTCACAATAGCGCGTGCACAAATCTATGCGTGCTTGGCATCCATACAGTGCGACGTCACTCATTGGCCTGCGCGCTTGCCTGCAGAGATGTGCACACATGCATCGACACCCTACGCACATTTTTTACAGCTCCGCATGTCTGTGGGGGGGTTGGGTGGGGGAGATTTCTCGCTCCAGGCCAGACGGGCCGAGTCAGACAGACCCACCCTGTTGGATCAGCATCAGCCTGGCTCCCCACACACAGCTCTGCTCCAAACCTAATACTGGCTCTCTGCACAAAATCCCTTCTTCTTAGGCAGCTGTCTGTTTCCAAGATGCTTCAAGTTACCAGGAGAGGACAAGACAAGGGCCTTTTCTGTCCACCAGCAACGGTTACTGTTAAGTTCAACATTCGGCAGACACTGTAAGTGTTTTACCAGCCAACCAGGTCTCCTTTGTACATTTAGTACAGACCTGGAAGTCAATGTTGGCTTACTCCCAATGTGCGAGGCAAAGTAACGTAGACTCCTGAGGGAAGCAGTCTGGTCCTTTCAGCGGTTTACAGCCTTTCTGCTGCAGGATTTTTGGCACATGTTCTTGCTCGCTGATGGATTCTCCAGAGAGACTTCTATACCTAAAAAGAAAAAAAAAAAATCTTGATTGATGTGAGTAGGATGTATAGTTTTGAGGGATGTTTAAACACCGCACGCCACTTGCTGCGTCTGGGCTGATTCGAATTAGATGGGCTGTGACCTAACTGTACACCTCACGCGGATTCATCAGCACATTTAAAACTTCAAGGTTCATTTGTCATTTTAAATCAAACATTATGTTTTGCTTGTTATGCTTTGTGTATTTGAAAGCTATGATTTAAGGTAGGACATGTTTTCACTATTGTGGCATTGCCTGCTTATTAAGTAGTGCATGAGGTGCAATCTTCCTACAGGGTGAAGATGCACTGTACAAACCTGTCGCTCTGTTTAGATTTAAATATAGATGCCTTGTTGGCTGCAGTGAAGTCTGAACATGTTTAAAGTCTTGCCCACTATTCTTTTTTCCTTTGATCTATTCTGAATGTGTTTTGGTCAGTGGTGTGTGAGTTTCACTGAACACAATTCGACACTAACAACGGTTTTCAAATTCTTCTTTTCAAAGTGGAAAAAAGTCAAATCTCAGCTTAAGGTACAACTATTGAAGAATTTAGTTTTTTTAATACTTGTATAATCACCAGCCACTTCTTTAGGTACACCACCTTTTGCCTTATTTGTGGCACAGATTCAAAAAGGTGCTGAAAACATCCCTCAGCTATTTTGGTCCAATGCAATGCATGACAGCATCACAGTTGGTGCCGATTTGCCGGCTACATGTCCATGATGTGAATCTCCTTTTCAACCACATTCCAGGGTTGCTCTATTGGTTTGAAATCTGGTGATTTGATTGAGACCATTAGATTAGAGTGACCTCTTTGTCATGTTCAATGAAACCAGTCTGAGATGATCGGAGGTTTGTGACGTGGCGTGTTATCCTGCAAGAAACAGCCATCAGAAGATGGTACACTGCGGTCATAAAGGGTCATAAAGGGTCATGGCCAGCAACAATGGCTAGGTAGGCTGTGGTGTTTAAATAAATCTCAGTTGGTACGCCGACAAAATATTGCCCACACCATCTGTGGATTCATGCTTTCACGTGTTGTTATGGCAAATTCTAACCCAATCATCTAAATTAAACTGAGACAAATCCGAAGAGGCTTTTCAGTCTTCCGTTGTCCAATTTTGGTGAAAGAAATTGTGTTCTTAACTGACAGGAGTGTTCCCCTATGTGGTCGTCTGCTTCAAGGTTCAACATGTTGTGTGCTCAGACATGCTCTTCTCCAATCATTGATCATTTGAGGTAGTGTTTCTATCAGCTCAAAGCATGCTGGCCTCTGTCTTCATTTTCCTGCAACGCCTAAACATGTGGACCAAACACCATGCCACGTTTAAAGTCTCTTATATCACCTTTCTTCCCTATTCTGATGCTCAGTTTGACCATGTCTACATGCCTAAATTTGTATGTAGCTGACATGCTATTGGCTGATTAAACATTTGCATTAACAAGCAGATGAATAGCTGTACCCAAAGTGACCGGTGAGTGTATATTCATACAGTAGAATCTGACTTTTTCCAATAATGGTGGACTTGTAGCTGTTATTTAAAAGAAATTCTACCAAGGTAAACTCTGTCCAACTGATTTATGTATTCTTAGTAGTGGAAGAGAAACTCTGCACTTAGTGTTACTGATTGGAAAATTAGTGCACATCTCTGAGTCACATATAATTGCTAATAAGGTGTTTTGTTTTTGGAAATCATTTCACATGTACATTGAAGGCGCTTTAATTGCTGGTGGGAGTGAGTAATCCTTTCATCTTGAAACATTCCCACTAAATTTGCAAGTAATTACAAGTGTATTTAAAAAAAAAACATTAAATCCAGTCCTTTCTTTGTTTTTAGGTTTTTCATGAATGTCTTTGCTATAATCATAAATGACACAAAACACTATTGTGCTGCCAAGAACAAGCTGGCTTAAATTAAGTTTAGGAGAAACTATGATAATGACTATATGTGACTGATTGTAATTAAGAGGGAGCTCATGAAATCTATTAGAAAAAAAAGAGAGTGTAGGGAAGTATGATAAAATGTTTCTCTTGAGAGCAAACACACACACACACACACCTTATACCTGTTGGCAGGGGTCAATCTGTGATATTAAAATGTTCAAAATAAACTCCAGATCATTTCTAAAACTCAGTGTAACCTTGAAAATATTCCTTTTGCTCTTCTTCGATCTCCTTAAGAGTCTGGGCTGCATCGTTCTGCCTTCAGCTCAACATTCTGCATGAGCTGACGGCAAGAGCAGGCTTTCCACCTTCAGGTAGCCTCAAGCTCCATTCACTTTGCTAGGAACCGCCTGTTGAGATCCACCGCTGTTTAAAATGCTGCATGCTAAGCTTGACTGTGTAACACAGCCCCAAGGCTTCAAAGCTTACAGAGAACTGCTCCTTTGGCTCTAGCCTTTGATAATTCTGTGCCAAAAGGTCACTGAGTTGCCTTCCAGGGCACAAGGAGAGATCAGAAGCACCTAATTATGCCAACTACATGTACTTCGGACATACAAAACCTAGATCGAAAACTTCTTGTGCTGAAGGGACAGTCAAGACTTAAAGATAAAGATTCAGGCAGGTTCATCGTGATACAGATATGAAGTTCGTGAGGGAAACCCAATGCAAAGATGCAAGCAGATTTATTATTATCAAATCTGTAATATTTGTATATTGTCATTAGATTTTGAAAAATGTAGTTTTCTCACGGTTATCTGGCAACATGTTGCACTGCAGTGTGTCTTACATAATAAGAGTTGAGCAGGTGACCTCATATGCCAAATAGATGCTTTTTTGATTCCCTCCTTTTCTGTCCGCTTCTTTAAAGAAAGGGGGAGGGGCTTACAGCACTGGTGTATACATATGCAGGGAGGTGCACTGACTTTTTCTTAAAAGAATGAATTAATATCATATAAAAGATGTTCCTCTGAAAATACAAGTAGTCCTCAGTCAGCTTTAATTGCTAACTCCATTGTCTTGGAGCAGAGTTTGTGACAGCAGCCCTTCTTCCACCTTATCTCAGTGAGCTTGGTGTATCAACACATGGACCATTTCTCTTCTTGATCCAGGTCCCGGTTAAAGTGTCTCTCACTCTCACTGCAGATCCTGAGAGCAGAAAAAGCACTATAGCTGCCAGTGCACAGCCATAGTGTGGCTTTGAAGTTTGTCCGACAGCAGAATGAGAGGCGGCTGAATGATGTTGGGGACTGTTCAACCTGGGGTTGGCTGGTTGGCAACAAAATAAGAGTGAGGGAGGGCATTGCCCATTAATAAATCAACGGTAGATTGTGTTTTGTCATGGATGAAAGAAAAAACGCTCTTGCCAGATATTCTTGGGTTTCCATTAATATACCTGGGCTAGCTGCCCAAGTAATCTCCAATCTGTTTCAAGGCTTTGGGATTACAACTGCATACATGAAAGGTGAAGTCTTAAGATATTGCCTGAAGCGACAGTTCAGAGTGAGGAGTGCATGTCTGAAAATGGGAGAAAAAAAAATCCCAGTAGCCCTCACCTCATCTCTTCTTAAGACTAGAAGCTTGAGTGTACATAAGCTGGTACTAAGATAATCTGAATCCGATCCAAACTGCCAGCCATCAAGATGGTTTAAACTAAAGTGTACATAACGAATACAAAACTCATCTTTTCTTTTGCACATTAATAGCTGCAGAGATCCACTGTTTGGTTTCATTTAAAATATACCGTCTCTGATGCACTGATGGAAGGCGCATAAGTACGTGTTGCTGGACTATGCACCGTGTAATCACGTGGGACTCTTAGAGAGCAACATGAAACTTTTTCTGCAGCTCTTGGGGAAACAAAGCATCTGCTTGCTGCCTGACTCCAAGTGCTTTCTGACTTTTAAGAGTCACTGTGATATTTTCCCTGACATTTCCTCTCTGGCAGCTACAACCTAGCGGCCGGTATTTTTTCCAGGCACTGCAGAAGGCTGGCCAGCACAGGCTTTCTATCCAAGCTAAGTGGCATGGCCAGCCTCGGTTTTGCAACTGAGAAATAGTCAGTGCGGCATTAGCAATTCTAACTGACTTTAACTTAACACTTGCCTAGTGTCAATCAGTGTAACCGTTTCTTTTTATTGTTCTCTTCATTAAGTCACTCTTCCAACTTTTTCCATATATTTATCAATACAGAACTTTCCGTTTCACCAAACTTCTTATTTGTAAAGGAATTTCACTATTCAACATCCTGTCTAACTTTCTGTCTCTTCCTCCTTCATCACTCCACTTCTCACCTCCTCCTCTCCCCTCTTCTCCTCTTCTCTCTCTTCTCTCTGTCTCTGGATATCCTCACCATCCCGCTGCCCCTCTGATATGAGCTCTGCTGGATGAAATAAATATGAGGCGGGAGAGGTATAAATATTTATAGCTGCTCCGGCTGTATAATTCTGCACGGCAATGTGATGTTGCACTTTGTGTGTGCATGCATACATGAAGGTCTATGTGTGTGTGTTTGGGGGGTGTATACGTTTTCAAACCCTTGGCCAGTGCAGGTGCCAAGCTCCTGCAAGGATAAATAATTCACTGCAAGTTAAACCTTCAATTCACATCACTTTGATAAGACAATAGGAGTAACAGAACATAACACACACTCAATGTAGCACTAACCATCAGTTTGTGCCCTCACACATGTGTGAATAAATGCATCCTTGCATCATGTTTGATACCGATTTTGTGTGATTTAGTGACCATGCATGAAGACACACTTGTGCAAACTTGAAAATTAAAGCGTTAATTTCAAATGCACACTGTGGTAATGTAGAAAAAACACACACACACTGACCCGGTAATACTTCCATGAGCTTAACTTGCAGCATTGTTGCGGACGTTTTAACCGACTGTAAAATGTATATTACACATTCTTCCTCGTGTCTTCGAGATTTTGTTCACTCTTTTTGTGGTGAATGTTTGCGCACATCAACCATGTTCGTTTTTCGCAACACACTCCTACAGGCTCACTGGCTGTGTTACACTCAGGGCACGTCAATAAGTAATGAGGGAGATGTAAGGGGGGCCCCCAGTTGACCCGGACCTTAAATATTTTACAGTACTCTCAGACGGTACCAGGCAATGCACTGCTGCAGCTCAACCATAAAATCTCTCTTTGCAGGACTTGATGGCAAACACCGCCCTCCAAGGTCCAATTTAGTAGCATCCTCTGAGAGCCTCTCCGTGTAGTCAACACTAATGCTGACTTTCAGTAGGCATTTCTCTCAGCTGTATCTGGTATAGATTTTAAGCTGCTTCTTGGTTCTTGGGTTAATCAGAATCTTACTAAGCGCCAGCAAAAAACATGGACAAATATACGCTCACCTACTTCATTAGCAATGTCACGTAAATCACCTTTCTTGTCCATTCTGATGCTCAGTTTCAACTTCAGCAAGTTTTTACCTTATGTCTGTATCCCTAGATCCCTGAGTCACTGCCATGGGATAGGCAAATTAGGCATAATGGCCAGTGAATGTATATTTCATAATAAGTCTGTTTCTTTCCAACTTCAGACCTGTATTTTGTTGGGAAAAACCAGGAATATTTATTCATTAATTGCATACATTGTAACATAGAAAGTCAGGTTACCCTTCTGGTAAACCCTTCTCATTTTGAAGCACACAAACCTTAACCTTTAAAACGTAGTTTGTTTTAAATCACAGACGTTAGAAAGACAGAAGAGAAACTTTGAAGTGTGAATGCTTCCTTTTAGTATAGATTAGCTCAGGAGGCGGCCAATCAGGTTCAGTTTTGGAGAGTATTGACCTGCAATCAAACAATGCAAGGTGTCTGCAGCATTTCGGAGGAATCCAATAGTTTTTTGTCTGATAAAGTTACTTGGCAGAAATATCGATTCATGTAAATGTTAGGGTGTATTTTAGTTCACACAAAGCAACCACTGCTTTCTGAAGTCTTAAGCCTGATTTCCAGAAAACAGATGCACTGGGTTGACAAATCAGTTTTAATGTGGCTATTTTTTATTTGGCTTTTAAGGGAAATGCCTAATTGCAGTCTAATACTTCATTTGATTCATCGTCAGCTCATAATCAAAGGCAGACTGCTTTACACATCAAACACAAGATGCTATTCAACTTTCTTTTTCTAATAACAGGCACACATTTATTGTTTCCCATCATAGCTAACTGCTTTCTCTATCCAGATGAAATATTCAAGGACTAAATTGCATAGCCAACATAATTCAGGGACGTTATCGTGGAAGCTTCAGGAATATTTTGGCAGTTTTCTGAACAGTTTTATTAATGCAAACCCTCTTTGGCCAGACGTTTCTTGGAAATTGATGTTTATGGCTGGAATATGAGGTGCTTTAAGGTTACTAAAGCAAGCGTTTATGGTTTAATGTATTTGCAATAGGAACATTTTCTTTTCATTGTGTCGTGTCACTTCACAAGAATTTTTCAATCAGTGCTGAACCAATAATATATGTGGTTTCAGTGGCCTAGTTTTTGTATGTTTGCATATTTTCCAGTGCTTTTGTGTAGTCGTACGTGTTTTTTGCTGTAGATAAAACGGTGAGACGAGCGACCTTTCCATGTTCAAGGCAGTTTTACTGAACCCTTTATTGACTCAGCAAAAACAGAAATGAAACCAAGTACTGACACAAATAAACAACTGAATCGAACTGAGCTCTGTGTTTTCCATTTTCAGCTCCGTGGTATGTATGTGTGACAAATTCACCTCTTTGGTTTACACCTAAACGGTTGCTGCATTAGTACTACTCAGCATGCACCCAGCTTGCTGCAAGCTAACACAATTCTTTGACATTTAAGTCAGTGTCACAATATTTTCACAGACTACTTCGCATTAAACCATTGAGGACTCGGAGTCCTCAATAGTTTAATGCGTGTTTATGTGTGACACATTTAAAGTGGGTGCAGACCCAACAAACACTCAAATTGTAATGGGTCTATTACAGTTTTCTTTTCTTTTCTGTCATAAGGAATTATTAGACATGCACCATGGACCACATTTGAATAATTTTCAGTGTGATCATTGGCTGGTCAGCCAACAGTCCAGACCAATGCAGTCACATGTGTCCGAATACAAGTCTTTCTGTTTTATGCATGCACAACACACACTCACACAGCGGTGCAGGCTAATAAGCATGTGGCTGTGGTTGTTAGCAAATTCTTTGCCATATTTTAAGAAGACACAAAGTTCATCAAAGTAAGCCGTAGGGCAACCACAATAAAAATGTTGGTACAAACAAACCTAATCAGACACTTAAATAACCCTCACACAACTAAACATGGTCATGTCAAACAAGCTAACTAAAAGCAAAATAGCTAAACCTAAAGCTATCTAAAGCTCAGAGCCAACCACAAGCCAAGAGCCTCGGTATGAGCAAAGGATCAAAGGATCAAAGCAGCCATTAGAATGTACAGCAAGTCATTCTCAGTTAATTATCTGACCTCTTTTTCAGTAGCTGAGCACTTTATTTTCACAGTTGTTTCAGTGGGATAAGTTTGTATAACTTATAAAAATAATATTTTACATTGAAGAAAAGTGGATTTTTTTGTATATGCTGACAGTTATGCTGATATGCTGATTCCAATTTTTTCATCGACTAAGTAAGACAGTATCCTTAATGTGTTCATCAGTGATTAGCTCAGCAGACCAATACAGCTACTGTTTAAACTCTGCGTTTACGAGGGGCAGCCAATCAGAAGAAAGTTCACTTCAAGTGTTTAAAACTCTGTTTCAGGCAGAGGATGAATTAAGGGTCTGCGCAAACCCCCAATATACAAAAAAGAACAATTACTGTGAATTGTGAATCACGTGCAGCCAGTCTCGTAGAGTCCACGATTAAAAATAGAAAGCTGGAAGTGAGCATTATATCATCGTGAGGAAAAGTACGTTGACCGCTGTTTATAATTCACCCGCATCCTGGTTTAACTTTCTTTCTCTCAGTTATAAACAAATTCAGGCGTTATCTGATCATCAACCATGTAGGTACAATAACAAGCACCACCCAGCCCCCACTATCAGAGCTCCATACCCAGGCAGTTAGATATAACTCACACTGATCTTTGACACCTTCAACATTTCAGCTCCTCCCATCTGGTTGCCATCATAACAACCCTTTTGGCAAGACAAATAAACTCAAAACATCGTAAATTCCAGCTGTCAGAAACATGATAAAAGAGCACCAAAGGATTTGGTCCTGTGACGCATGAACAGATTTGCAGATTAAAGTCTGGTATGTTTTTTTAGTCTTGAATGTATATTTGATTCTGCATGCATTGAATAATAGACGAGAATGTTTTACTTGTCTGTGCATGATAGTTAAATCACCCCCAACAAAAGCAAGTTACAGCAACAAAAAGGGGCAGATGTATATTTGTACATCTCATATTTACTAAGAGAATCCTAACGATGTCTTTGAAACTAAGAGCAGAGATAAGAAGCAAGAAAAATATGTAGGGGGGGGGATAACTGCCTGTTTAAGAGCAGTTTTAATATCATCACCTGATTATTATGCTTTTATGGTCAGCACAGCTACTGGCTCTCTTTCAGCAGGGGAGCCTGTCCTCAGTCTGTAAATCCAGAGTACAATAAAGTGGAGCTAATTGGGAGGTTACAAAGATTACCGTCAGCTCAGCCCACCCCGTTGGCACCAAAAATCCATCACTTCCCAAACAGCGTTTCACCCTAAAGCTCTGAAAACAATTTCGATGACGTTCCCTCATGCTATAATTGTATCACAGCCGGCCTCTCAAGCCATTATAGAATAAGGCTTCCCTGTTGAGCACCCTGTAGCATCTGCAAACACATTCCTCAGACCTCTACTTACCCCTGGCTGGCTGGGTAATAAAACATAGCCAATTAGGCTTTACTCCTTGCTGTGTGAAGCCCTTCTCCTGCTGCTAAGTGTGATTTGAGTCTGAATAACTTCCTCTCTGACTTCCCCTCCTGAGATGAGGTGGGTGTAGAGTAACCTCTCTACTCAACCTGACAAATAGTGTGAAACTTCTCGGGAGGTAATACCATATCAGAGTGGGCTTGAGCGGTCTCTATTTTTTCATATCTTCATACTTTCCTGGCATACTGTGGCTACTTAAACATCCACCATACCTGCTGAATCAAACGTACATTGAGCACAAAGAAATAGCCGGCCCCAGGTCCTTGTATGTGTTCAGATACCAGGTTAATAAAGTTGATTCTGACTCTGATTGGTTCATAAGAAGACTGGGTTGGGTTTGAACCTTTGTAGGGCCTATCTGCGGGAAGTTTGCATGCTCTGCCTTGCCTATTGCATAACCACATTTTACAAAGACTTTGTTAGCTACTCTTTCTCATCTTCTTTACACCTCAATGAGCTCAGCTTACTGTTTACTAGTACATACATACTGCCTTCTGGTCTCTCTTCTTTTTTTTTTTTTGCAGTGCATGGTCAACACACAGCCTCTCCATTTTGGTTTAAAAAAAAAAAAAGGAGGAGTATTTGTTTTTCCATGACAGTATTGAAAATCATACTGCCACTTTCTAAATAACCAGGACCTGTAATAATGTAATATCGCCCAACTGATATCAGAGCCTTTGGATGTCTGTCCTGCAACAAACAGGAATCCAAAAGCCAGAAAACATAGTACATCACAAATGTCCAAGTGGGTGAGGACCAAATAATAATACATTTCGCTTGTTTATTGGATCACATCACAACAAAAATGCATTTACGTTTTGGCACAGAGTCTACAAATTCCATTTAAATCCCTGGGTTTGTACACAGCTGAGAGTCAAGTTATTTGGAAATCAACTTTTCTCATCCCGTGATACTATTCGTAAGGACCAATCACATGTGTATAATTGTATCTAATCTAGATGCCACAAAACATAAAACTTAATGCACCACCAAGCTCACGCACTCGATGAACACAAAGGGATGTTTGATCTTCAACTGCAGGACAGTCACACAAAACAGCAGAAGACAAATCCCACATGTGTTTGGGCTTTAAAAGCTACAAATTGTACTAAAAAAAAAAAAGAAATACAATTTTTATAACAAGAGACCAGGCATGTTGAGAGGGAAATGCAGCACAGGTTCCTCAGTGAGACTGAAACTGTGGTAAACAACTGGCTATGACTCAGGAGGTAGAGCAGTTTGTCACTTAATCAGGGTTGGCAGTGATGACTCAGCCTTCATTCAGTTCCTATGATAAAACACATCGTAAAACGTTGTATGAAACACAGTAGAAAGAGAAAAACTCTACAAAAGCTGAAAAAAGTAAAAAAATAAATAAAATAAAATAAAATCACCAAAATGGAAGTGTATTTGGGAGGACAGCAAAGTGAACAGCTGTGGAAGGGACGAGCTAACAGTAAACGGCTAATAGCAAACGTATAGCTTGAGGATTATATGAATCGTGTGATTAGAACAGACATTAATTTGTGTCTTTTTTTTTTGTTAAAGCACCGATGAACCTTCAGCTTCTTTTAAGCGCGTCTCTGTGATGTCCTTTGCATGTTTTGGTTTCTGTAACTTTCAATTCCTTTTACAATTTGTGCTTTTTTTCCCTATTTCTGTTGTGTTCCACTTGCATTGTGTTTTTTGTAGCGTTTTTCTATTTGCTGCCACCCATACATCTTTCAGGAAAAGGAAAAGGGCGTTTTTGATTGAATTAACAAAGAAAAGGAAGAAAAAACAGTGTAAATGTAGTTGATTTATATGAAGGACTTGCTGATGCTTTACTGCGTAAAACTATCTATTATATCTTTTCATATTCCATCCATTTTTGTCCACTTATCCAGTTCAGGGTTGCGGTGGGTCCGTGGCATATCACAGCAGTCAATGGATAAGACCATGGACGGGTCACCAGTTTATCAAAGGGCTAGTATTCTTGTCCAAGTCCATCTCTTTTTCATTTTTTTAAAACTTTGGTTTATATTTAAATATTTAACGTTTGATAAATGCCAATGTATTTGCGTACTATAGTATTTGTGATTATGGTTTTAATCACACAGCTCTAGTATTAGATTCAAAAATAGTTAACACAGAACCATGTGACCTGAACTGTTTATGGCAAGTTCAGACAAACATCGACTCCAGCACTTAGTAATTGTGAACAAAGTGCTGCCGGCTGGAAATGAAAGACTGTATTTATGATGCGCACAACAGGGGATTCCTTAAGGAACTGTGGCAAGGACTAAAATTTCCGAAAGCTCACACCAGCCTCTTCTTTAATCCTGTCAGGGCTTATGCATGCTGCATGCAAGACAGCCAATCCATGGTGTCTGGATACATTGTCAAGTGAGATTTTGGAGACAATTTAATCCCTCCCCAAATCCTGTTTTGTTTGCTGACATGAAACAGTTTGTCCAATAAAACCTCAATCCAATGGAGACGAGGGGCTTTAGAGTAATAAGGTTTTCATAACCGGGATTTGATCTTTAAATATTTGCTATTAGACATGGTGTGGTGTGTACACACTTTCCTCTCATTTTAATTAAACTCTGTGTGTGAATGCCTGTTTGTTGCTCTCTCTCTCACTCTCTCTACCTCGCTCTTTTCTTCCCTCGTTTTCTCTTTTTTCCTCTCTTTATCTCTGCACGGACAGTGCATGAGGACTCTGCAGAAACGGGGGGGGGGGGTGTTAGATAAAAGACACGAGGAAGGTAAAAGAGTTCTTGGGCAGAGAGAGGAACTGACAGAGGGGGCTGGGAAAAAGGAGGAAAAAGAGAAAAGGAGTGCAAGCAAGGAGGAGACGAGAGAGCAGTGGATGTAGATTTGGGAAAGACGCAAGAAGAGGAGGCAGAAAAGGGAGAGGATTAGCGCACATGGAAAAAGAAAAGGGGAGTGTGTGATTGTAGAGGAATGAAAGGAGAGAGAGGAGCGGAGCGTTTGTGTCACAAGGTTTATTTAGAGTTTATTGTTTTGGCAGAGCTCCAGACTCCCTCCCTATATTCCTCCAGCAGGCATGTCTGTGTGGGTAAATACAATATGTGTGCACCTTTTGATGCATACCTGTAAGTGTTTGAGGATGAGTGTGAAACTGTGAAAAGTGACAGAAAGTTTTCACACCTGCAGAAAGCAAATAGTTTAAGGCTCATGCATACGTTTAGATGCATGTTGGGAACGCACACACACACACACATAGAGCCAAAAAGACGAATATCTGAACTCTGATTGGAGAATGATGTTGCTATGGATCCCAGATGGGTGTGGCTTCAGTGTCAGTGAGTGATATGCAGTAGCTAATAAATCATGTAGTTTGTGTGTAAGTGTTTGGGGGCGATAGACTTCGGGTGTGTGCTTGATTAGTGTGTGTGTATCTGACGGCTGTGTGCACTGCACATCAGGGAGGGCTTCACAAAGCTTCAGTCTGCTGAATCCAGCCTCCACTGTCTGTCTGCTTGTCTGACCCACTTTCTCCTCTTTCCTTCCTTCTTTTCATCCTTTGTTCCCTTTATTGTGCTCCTTCCTTCCCTCCTCTGTCCATGCTTTATGCTATCCCTTCTGTTCCTGCTACCCTCATCCTTTTTTTTTAAAATGCCCTCGATTCTTTTTTCCATCATCCCTCTTTGTCTTTTAATAGAGGTTTCTCTTTAATGACTGGGTGAACAAGTTCCTGCACATCATTCATTTTCCTTTATTTTCTAATTTAATTTTTTTCTACCTGTGTTCTTTATCACCCTTCTTGCACACCCTCTCTGTTCTTGGTTTGTTCTTCTTTTGTTGCCCGTCAGCCTTTATGAATGTCTACCTGTCCTTTGCCTTCAAGACTCTCATGTGCTATTCAGCAGCTATCCATCTTCTGCTTTTAAAATATTACCAACCTAAGAATCGGATTTATTCTCTCTTTTAGCTTCAGGTCTCAGGAAAAAGAAATGGTGCCACTGGAGCTGAGGATCTTGGTTATGGTAAAATGGTAAATGGCCTGCATTTGTATAGCGCTTTACTCAGTCCCTAAGGACCCCAAACCGCTTTACACAACATTCAGTCATTCACCCATTTACACACACATTCACTCACTGGCAATGGCAAGCTACATTGTAGCCACAGCTGCCCTGGGGCGCACTGACAGAGGCGAGGCTGCCGGACACTGGCGCCACCGGGCCCTCTGACCACCACCAGTAGGCAAACATGGGGTTAGTATCTTGCCCAAGGATATTTTGGCATGCAGCCTGGGATCGAACCATCGACCTTCTGATTGGTGGCTGACCTGCTCTGCCACCTGAGCTACAGCCATCCAAGTCCATTACGAGGCTACATATATACTCAGAAAACTGGAGTTATAACAAGTAACCACAAAATCTTTTGGTGTCCATCCCGTCTTTGCTGGATTTCTTTTTATTTCTGAAGGAAGGGACTTTCAGATACTGTACATAGTTTATTAGCCCCTCCACAAAGGTCGCACCATGCCAACATATACTTTTGACTTTTTTATAGATTCAAACTAAAGAAATGGGAACAGATTATGTGCTTGTTTAACAGGCTGCTGGTAACAAAGTGCTTAAAGATGGAATTTAAAATGGGTTCTTTGTGAAGTTGTCTCTTATGTTTACACACGACAATGGTGTTTTTTATGCTTCAGTGATTCATAGGTCAGTCTTAAGTAGCATAAACAAAAGCATTCCTTTGAAAATGGTCAGGTACAAGGACTGCAAACTGAGTGAAAAAGCAGTCAATGTCCAAAGAGAAACTTTTAAAGGCCTTCAGAAAGCTTGGAGAACTATTACCAAAGACATTACAAAGGAGTCTGGCTTCTTAGAACCAAAATATAAAGAAACGAGTGGTGGCTCAAGCCTTCTGCACAACCCTGTACTACTCTACTTGTAGTAAAGTGCAGCTGTTGGTTCAAAAGAGAATCTGTCCAAGTCCAGTCCCAAACTGACATGCTGTTTCTGCACAGATGCCAAACAAAACATCAGAGGAAGCTGAATCAGGATACGATATACAAAAAGAGAAGAAGCTACAGATGTTTTTTCTTTCTCAGGTTAAATGTACTGGTGCATAAGAAGTTATTAGTTTTATATTTTCAGCAGCACAAATCACGTAAACAGAGGCATAAGTTTGCAATAACTGCATTTCCTTTGGGACGATGTAGAGCAAAAACACAAACACTGTCGACGTTCAGCAGCATGAAAAAAGTAGCAGAAGAACTGGAGATGGAAATTTAATATCACGCTCGCATTCAGGCTTATATTGCTACTCTTATCTTGTGCGCGCCCACTCGCCTCACATGTTCATGATCTATTTTAGGTCGTGACCAGTAGTTAAAGAGTCAAGATAATGCTCACTGGCTAGAGTGCCCCCGCTGTGAAGATTGTGATTACTCCGTGTTCTGATAGTTTCAGTGGGTGGCATTAAGCCCCTAACTGTTTTAGGACCCTCTAAATGGCACCACAGAGGGAAGGTACCAATCACACTGAGCTACTTTATTCTCCAGGTAGCTGATATTATCTGAAGGTCTTTAATGATTTGCAAGGATATTTGTGTTCCTGCTGCCAAGATCTGCCTTTATGGCAGCGATTCAGTCCACAGTGTTTAATGCAGTCTGTAGTCAGGCAAAGCAAGTCAAGGCAAGTCCAGACAGGTTTATTTATGTAGCACAATTTAAACATAGTGATGTTCCAAATGCAATGAGATATTATTGAAAGCATAAGCTGGGGGGAAAGTACAATAGAATACATTTTTGAGACCAAATGCTAGAAAAGTCTTTTGCCCTGTTTGATCCAGATGTATTTTTAAAGCTAAACTCTGCACTCCTGAGTTCTGGTTTAACTTTCAGAATAGCCCTGGAGGATCTGAGAGGTCTGGAGGGACTCTATCTATTTAGCCCGAAATCACTGTTTGCTTTATAAACAGTAATAATATTTTAAAATTATGTGAAAAGCCAAGGCTGAAGAGATGGAATAATGCACTGTACTCCTGGGCTGTGCTGTCAGTGAGCTGTAGCTGTTTGAAGGTGGTCTGATTTAATCCAGTCTTGTTAGATATAATCCTCCAGTGTTTGTTCTATTATAAAGGAAATCTTCAACAATTTGCATGAAAGCAGTAGGTAACGTAACCCTGCGTAAAATCACACATCAGGTTAGGTTTGACATTCTGCTTCCTGCTGAAGCAAATCAATATTCCTGATTAATAATTAGTTCTTCACCACAGGTCTATATATGAAGTGTGGAATCAGTGCATGACTTCAAGCTTCTGTGGATCTGTTGTGCTTGTTCAGATCCTCACAATTCGAATAATTTACCCAGCGTGCTTCGACGTGTGATTGATGGTCGAGCTATTACCGCGAGCTAAACTTTGTCTTTGTGAGGCGGCAGAGGTAGAGTGAGTACAGTTTGCATCTCTCAGGCAAGTTTTTATTTTCACTCATAAATTTGTAATGTTTTGAGAGATGAGAATGTAAGATGTGGGAGTTATCCAACCTTCCCTCTAGGATCATGAAAAGGATTCATGGCATAGTGCTCAGGTGTTTTGCTCTGACTGTGCAGCTCACCGGTGTGTAATATTTCTGACTGAGGACTGCATGAGGAAGAACATTTAAAGGCACCTTTTTTCAAGACCCGAGTTAGTGAAGTCACTTTGTTATTGCTATTTCTTTCAGACTTTTTCTTGCATAACTTTTTTGTAGATAAAACAGTCAGATTTAATTTTGCTTAGGGATTTTTTGGCGTGATGTGCAGCACAGTGCTGTTTCCTTTGGCTACAAGCGGAAATAAAAGCACCAAAATGTTTGGTATCAGTTATTAGATTATTGTAAGAATGTATGTTATTCGCCAGATCTGTCTGTTTCAAAAGCATTAAAATTACTATTTCCCTGTAGGAAGCAGATCCTACAATCTATTAATCAGTCCACCTTCTGGCCAGTTGGCCAGTGAAAGTCAAATGTTCTCTCTCTCATTTTTGTTCTGCTTCTGTATCTACTCAGGAAGCGTTAGGCTTACTGTAACACACACGTTACAACAACTGTGATTAGTCTGTTAGTTACAGTATAGCACAAAGATAATTCCTTCATTAAAAGAAAGTGTAAAAAAAGAGTTTTAGCAGCAGTATAAAAAATGATTCAGTGTCTCGTATCTTTAGCAGCAATCACTTTTTGTGTGACTTTTTTCTTTACAACATTGCTTTAGTTCAGTGAAGTTTGTGGGCGTTTTTTGTGCACAGCTCTCTTAAGGTCCCGCCACAGGATTTCAGTCGTGTTGAGGTCTGGACTTGAGCTGGGCCATTGCAACACCTTTATTCTTTTCTTTTTCAGCCACTTGGTTGTAGATTTGCTGCTGTGCTTGAAGTCATTGTCCTGTTGTGTGACCCACTTTCGGCCAGGCTTTAGCTGTCAGACAGAGATCCTCATGTTTGACTCTAGAAGTCTCCGCAAAATTCAGGTTGTGCGGCTGCAAATTGTATGCAAATTGTCTCCTCTCCACCACCGTGCCTGACAGTTGGTACGGGTTGTTTGTGCTGAGATGCTGTGCTTGGTTTACTGTCCAAAGGACTTTGTGTCAGAAGTCTTGTAGTATGTTCAGATGCGACTTTGCAAACCTAAGCCATGTTCTTTTTTGAGAGCAGAGGCTTTCTGGTGGGGACCTGTCCAAACAACATCTACTTCTTCACTCATTTTCTAATTGTGCTGTCTTCAGTGTTAACATTTAACATGCTAACTGAGGCCTGTAGAACATTGCTCCACTCCCGAGAAGACTGTGGTATTGTTTTATCACACAGCTTAACAGACTGCCCAAACATGTGCTTTAATAGAGGTGCTCACACAATTATAGCGTCCTGTACAGCATTAGTATACACCGTCTTTTCTCTTGCCTGTCTCTTGCCTTGAGCAACACTAACTGTCATTGAATATTTATCAGCTCCAAGTCCAACATGATCAGCTCAGTTTCACTCGCAACGGCGCGGCAATGCTGACACAACAGCACACACAAGTACAAGTGCAAACGACAGCATCGTCCAGTGCTCCACAGGCTCTACAGGGATTCAGAGGAGGACTTAATCTAGCTTTAGGGCTCTCTGTGAGAGCCTCTCTGGTTTCAGAAACAAGTCTGTGAGAGACATGAGTCAAACACAGTGGTAAAGTCGAAGGCTTGAGCTGAAACTGGGTAAGCTTGGTAAATCCAAGGGGAACTGCAGTTTCAGGTGATAATTATGTTCCAAGATTCATCACTAAAGTGACCCCTGCCTGGATTTTCACGTTAACAAAGACCTGCCAGGCACCAAGTCAGCGTTTTTGCTGGTTGTTGCACAAGTGCATGCAGCTTGCTTTGAGCCAGTGATTTGATCTGTTTTTAAATAATCATCTTCATCATTAAGTGTTCAAATAGATATGAACAGGAACTCTTTCCAATTTAAATCACCTCTCACACACACACACACACACACACACACACACACACACACAATCCCAGCGCTCTATCCTACACACTTGAGCAACATGTGACAAATTGATTACATGTTTACACTTGCGATCACAGCAGAGCTCCGTCTGAAACAAGCTGTCTACATTTAAATACACGCTCCACATTAATTATTCCAGTTGGGATTGTCTTGTTAGTAATTAACCCAGGCTCTCCATATTGGGGTTGGGGTGATATTGGGCCAATTAAAGATCAATAATCCTGATCTTTAGCTGGCTGCTTCCTCACAGTGGTGTCTGTGTATTTCAGGGTGAGTGAGCAGTCGATGACGCTCATTAGTAAGCAGCACAGGTTTTTAGTCAATATGGTGAGAGCTGAGAGGGTCAAATCAATATGGATCTGAGCTGGAAGTTAGTTGGAGAAGTAAAGAAAGAAAGTGTTATCTTCTTTGTTTCTTGGCTCATTTCTGCTCTTTTCTTCTCTGACTTTTTTGTTTCACTCAAATTTTGTTTTATCAGTCTTTGGCTGAGCTGTGAAACTCGAAAAAAAACAAAACAAGCTTTGTTGTTATCCTTGGATCAGTTCTTTTCTTTTTTTTTTGTCTTTTTGATTGTACTGGATTCCTGCCTCCCTGTCTGTCTTTTTAAGTATCTAGTCACAGTAATTTACCACATGTGCGTCACATATTACTTAAGTCGTTACCATGAAATCCATTTTTAGTCACAGACCCTTAGAGACGTGCACACACACACGGATCCCCACATACAGACGGATGTTCCTGTTTTCACACACACGCACATTCATTCAATCTCTGGTCCCCCCCTGGGTTTTTATCTCTATCTCAGAGATCACTTTGGGAATTAGTTCAGACTTAAATAGGTCCTGCCCGGGGGCAGCACACACATGGATACACACTGTCTTCCTCAAACCCAAACACAAAAACAGCAGCTGACTGAGGAAAACAGAGGCAACCATTTCCTGTTTGTTTTTTTCTTCCATCCACCTTGATTTTCTGTATCAGACAACCTGATTTGAAATGTCAAAACTAAAAAGCCCTAAATGTCGAAGTTTTAATTGGTGGTTGAGGTGGACGGGTTGGAGGAGGAGATAATTACTGATGCTGCTGGAACTGTTTCCTAATAAATAAAACATTTTCAGGTTTTGTTTTTGTTAAACTTAGCATTGCATATAGTTAAGAGAAGGCAAATACATAAATAAACTTTACTTTTTAAAACCTGTTTTATGCATATTTCATTATATATCAATGGACAAAACTTTGACATTTTTATAAAATAATGTTCAAAAATACAGAAAACTGTTAAAAATATATTTTGTTTGTATTCGACCCCCAGCCAAAAAAAAGTAATCTGTTACTCAAGTATTGAACAGTTATTACAAAACTGTGTGCCAACACCTCCTGCAGGTAGGTCGCAACTTAACATTTTATACCAAATAGATAAATACATAATAGTAATTAAGTTTTGATAATTAAGTGCTGCCCTTCGTTTATTTTATCTGGAACATCTTGTATCTCGTCCCTGTCGTGGAAGGTACTGGTCTACATCCACAGCATCGCCGTCCACGTGCAAATACAAATCCAAAAAACAAAAATGTCAAGAGCATGCTAGAGCAACAGGTCAGAGATAACTGTCTAAATATATATAACTATATACTGTAACTGTAAACTGCATAACAATGTTGGCCAACCACAAACCTAAAAACAATAAGACGGTTGCACAAAAAGGGAGATAAAGGTTTGCACTTTTGATGTTACAAGACAAAATTTCCAGTTTTTTCAAAATTTTCACTTTGGAGGGAGTTTTTAAAGAGCTCCCTTTTCTGTAAACAAAATTCCAAAGACTTATTTACCAAAATACAGAGAAGTATCACCGCCTTGGGAAATTGCAGCTTTCCCTTGCTACTGGCAAAGGACATGAACTAAAGCTTCTTTTGGCTGCTTTTTTATTCACAAGAGGTCGTCACAGCAGATGGATCTGCATGTTTGATGTCGCACAGATTTTTCTGCCGGATGTCCTTCTTGACACAACCCTCACAGGGATTTGTGTCTCCTCCTGTTCTCGAACTACTGATCTTTCGCGTTAGGCGAGTGTGTCAACCACTGTGCTCCCGAATCACTCTAGCGGACAAAAACAGTGCCTTTTATATGCACGCAAACGCGCGTTGCAACTTCTTATCTGGTGCGCGTCTTTTATTTTGACAGCAAATGCGCACCTGCGGACCACTTATGTGCACCCCTGTAAATAACATAATGTTCTACTGGGTGTGTTGTTGGTTTTCCCTCGATTTCTGAGTCGACAAGCGCCTTTGTTACTGGGACCAGTAATTTTAAGAAAGACCCCCATTAGAACCCATGAGAAATGCAAGAAATGCATTATCGCTCAGTCTGCAGTATCTTTCCCAGAACAAACACCAATTGCAAAGAACATACTAAAAATAAACCTGAAAAATCTGTTTAGAACAGCGTACTATGTTGCAAAGAGTGAACTACCATTGGCAAAATTTAGCAGTCTTTGCAAACTTCAAAAAAAATGTCCTAGATCTTGGTTCCACTTACCTCTTACCCGTGACTTCAGTGGAAATTTCAAATTCAGGACCTGACACAGACTGATTCATGGTCTACACAGTTCTTACAAGTTCATAGAAATTTCTGTTCAATTAGAACCAAATATTTGAGTTGATGATTGTAATTTTTATACAATGTTGTAATTTGTGTTTCAACAATTTTTGATTAATCACGAGTTTTCGTTACAATATTATACATTAAAGTATAATATTGTAACGGAAACAAAACATCAATCAAAAAATTGCTCTCTTTTTTATTCGGGCTACTTAAATTTATTTTGGGCTACCACAAACTGAAGAGTGTCTGCCCGAAGGGCTACCAGGGATTTTGAAATTTTGCGAGCCCTGTGACTAAAGTGTCACAGTCCAGCTGAGGCAGACTATAAGGAGTGAAGAAGGTGGACCCAAGTTCAGACACACAAACTGAAAAACGAGCTGTTTATTAAAAGCTGGACTTAGAAATATAAAGCAAAGGGCAGAACTAAATCATAATCTAAACTGGGTGAGCTAAATGTAACAAAACCCTGGAACATGGACATAGATGTAGAAACCTGGTTAATAGTCTTGGAAGCGTGACATGGAAACAAGGTAAGGTAACAGACGCTCGGACAAGGAATGAATGAACACACACAGACTAAAAGCACACAGGAGGTGATCAGGGGACGTGGAAACACATGGGGCAACAGCTGACACAAATGAACATAACAACGTCACAGTGGAAGAGTAAAACTAAACACAATGAACATAGAAACATAACTCTTCAAAATAAAACAGGAAACGTGAGACGCAGACATGACAATACAAACTTGACAACCTGGAATCACAGACAAGAAATACATGAGACTAACCAGAAGACGTAAGTGAAACATAACTAGATTAAACTTGAGGCAACTAAATAATGACCCTAGAACTTAACATTATTTTCAAAAGACAGCAAAAGAGATCAAAAACCAAATGAAAGCGCTGGCTCACAGAGTGCGGCCACTAAACTTGCAAACAGGCAGGGAGCCTCAACAAAACTTGGCAAAACCTTGCAGATCGCCAAAATCAACAAGCTGCTGGTAAGAGAGAGGGCTAATGTTTTTTAATATAGGATGTATGGATATACATTAGTGTGAATCCCAAAGCAGAAGCACACTTAGCCTTAAGTAAGACTGATTTCACATGCCCTTGCACCGTACGGTCAGCCTAAATGCACATTAGCCCGTTCCTAACTCTTAGCTGATGCTCTCGCTTTGCCTCTAAATGTAATCGGGGTCGATTCTCGTATCGTGTAGATTCCTTGTACATCTGGCTTTCATAAGAGCCGGTGCATAGCTGCTGTTGTGTAATGTTTGTTATGCTTGTTATCGGAGCATTGTTGACGCCCACACTGTCATTCTAAATAAGAGCGTAGGCGTGCATTATTCTAAAGAGTCCTTGTAGGTGTGGTATTGTCTTTGTTTGTTGACTTTGATAAGTAGTATACAGCGTCGATGGACACCGTCGTGTCAGCGTAATCTGGCTTTCCTGTAAGACAGTCATTTTACGTGTGTGTAGCTGTGCCTTCTATATTTTATAGATGGCAAATAATATTTTAACCCATTCATTTTTAAGTGCAAGCATGCATTTTACATTTACATTACATTTTACAGCATATTTATATATTTTTTGTTAAGAGATTCAATCTCAGCAAGCACAAAATAAATAAATACTTAGTATTGTTTGTCGATCGCAGTTGTGCTTTGAGTTTTGAGAAGGCTACAGAAGATTTCCATATTTCAAACTGGTCTGCACCCTTTTCTTAACCCTGGATTAGCCGCTGTGGAAAGTGTGTTTAAAAATGGGCAGTATTTGGATGAGCAAGCATGGCGCTCTCCTGCCAGATGACTCATGATGAATTTAATAGTTGATAACAGACCGTCTGTGCGTTTGAGGAGGGAACATAAACAGGCAGCAAGTGATATATGTGCATATAGTTTGTGTACAATCATTTGTGTGGGTGTGCATTTGTTGTCAGGACAGTAGCGGTGTGGCGGGTGCAGGCAAAGGTGATGATACACACAGAGAGGGAAGATGACAGAGCCTTGCAGTGTGAAGGTTAAAGAGCGAGGGAGAGATACGGAGAGGCGATGGCTTTGCTCAGCAGAGTTAATACACTTGTAATGCTGATTATCTCCAGCCTGTCGTGTCATGGATGGATGACAAAGGAAGGAGGTAGCTTTAGCTGTCGAGGGATTAAGGGACGGAGGATGGATGAACCAGCACGAGGAGTTGTAGATGGATGCTTTCAGCCGAAAGGTCCATTTTGTCTGTCATTTATCGAACGTTATTGTAAATCAAGTGTTGAGCGTTGCATTGATAAGCAAATGTTACCACTTTTATTTTATTATTCATATCTCGGCCCGTGTACCTGCCAGAAAGCTAATTATCTGTCAAGTTTAATTTTCAGCGGACAAATTAACGAACGACCGGTCTCCAAAAATGTGTCATATTGACTCTGTCATGACAAATGGTCACGAATCAGCACGTCTCTCTTGACTGGGGAAGAAAAAGGGCTTTTAAAACCGCCCAAAAGAGGACGTGAGTGATTTTTTTAAAATTCTTTTCCCGGATATCATTGTGGAAATTGTCTTTGTAGTCATTTCCCGACGTGTCGGGTAGATAAACATGTTCACAAGCCATCTGCATTTTCAAATGAAACCCTCACGGCATTTAAAAGGTCATGTTGTTTTATTGCTTCACGCTGGCGAGATTATCCAAAGACAAACAGTCGTCCCTGATAACTGATGTTTTTATAAACTGCAACAGCCGCACATCTCTCTTTATCAGGAGAGGAAAAACAGTGAAATCATCAGCTTCTCAATCCTGACAAGAGAGCTGTTCTGCTTTCCTTTCATTGTCTCTGTCTCATGCGACTGAGGTTTTCAAGTGTCCTTGTCCAGCGGTTAGCTAGTCCAAAGACCAATTTCATAACCTTTTGTGCTGACAAACAAAATTAACTCTACGCGTCTTGTCAGATTTGTGTCTGTGGATCAACACGTCTGAATGAGACGGACACATTTGTACTCAAGGAGGAGGAAAACCTGACTTGAGGTTAAGGGCAGTATTTAAAAAAGGGGCAGGGAGAGTTGGTAAAGGGCAGGAGGTTCCAGCAGGCAGCGGAGTAAGGGAAGCAAGAACATTTCCTAAGATGCTAAAAAAAACATGGTAAAATAAAATGAATATAAAAAGTAATTACAAAATACAAAACTATAATAACTCAGCTCCTAGCGTGCTGGACAGACTTTAGTGAAATAAATGGATTTAGTCCTGGATGTGACTGTTTGCCAGCCTCCTTCACTTCTCAGTAGATTTCATTTCTCATCAGTCTGTGCAACAGAGCCGACCAATAACAAGGAAACTTATAGCTCTCTTTCTGCGCTTCACACATAACAATAACCTGGAGTTGTGATGGATTGTGTGATCTTCTGGTTATTATTGAAAACGCTTCCGTTTGGTTCAATATGACTTTGCTTAAACAAGAAAGTTGAAAAACTGCTCAGTTCTTTGAACGGGTAGGCTTAATATAAAGGTTTGAAGAAGAAGGCTAGAGGAAATCGCTAACACGTGGAGGTAAAGCAAAGCACAAAACAAGCAAGCAAACAAACACCAAGATGCAGCTTATTTGTTATTTTACTCCAAAATCCCCTCATCTGTCAATGCTCTCCCCTTTCCTTACCCACCCCGCCTCCCCACCCCTCATCCTGCTCTCCACTCCCCTGTCATGTTTGCAGGCAGAGGTGGTTGTTTTTGAAAACAGACACACAGTGTCCTAATCAAAGCCAGGCTCTGCACATTGTGTCCCAGTTGAGCAGCTATTTTTATCCGCACTGCTCTAACACAGGGATGGAATGGGTCAGATAGGCCAGGCTGACGAATCCGTCAAGACCAGCGGAGACTGTAAACAGTCAGCCGGCAGGACTGCCAGCGCACACCTACACACAGCTGCCCCCGTTTAAGTAAACAAGTAAACCGATAATGGCAATCAAAGATCGTTCTCTTTAATGCATCTTTGTCTTGCGCTGACCCACGTGAGTGCAGGTAGCTCCAGTCCAGGATGTGGATTCGTGTTCCTACCAGTCCAATACGTTGCTGCGTGTGGTTATATGTCGGCTGTATTGGTAGTGCTGCCTCTTAAATACCTGCATTTGTGACTTTCTTTCTCTCATGCACAAACACACACACACATACACACACACACGCACGCACACATGGGATGCTGACACACACACATAAATGTAGTTAGAGACCCATGATTACTGATGCACCGTTGTGAGAGAAAGCCAATTGGCACAGATCCAGTTTCTGGCTTGTTAGTTTGAGACTCAAGTAGTCTGGCTTGGACCCAATTAGTTTTTCTCCCTTCCTCCCTTTCTATGCACACACGACGATTGTGCTGTATACCGCAACAAAACTGGAAATCAACACAACACTGGTACGTTTTATATGTTTAAAAAAACCATAAGCGATGTCAGTGCCTATAATAGTTCTTACTGCAGATTCCTGCTGTCAGAGCAACAGGGAATAGCATCTATAAGCGCATTAAACGGCTCTAAACAGTATGCGCGGCACATGGTGTTTGGTTTACAGAGCAGCAGTCCTGTTAGTCTCATGGTAAAGGCATGCAACCACAATGTATATGGTTCAAATACATTCATTATGGCCTAACTTATTGTTTCCTGTTACTCTCTGTTCTGAAATCGTGGTTTAAATTAACATCATTGCTGTGGTTTACAAACTATGGGGCGCTTATAATGAGGGAAAAACTATAAGGTGAATTTAAATTGAATAGATGTGATTTTTCTTTGATATTCAGTCAGCTCTTACCACGCAGCATGTGGAAAGTCATGATTTAAACTATGAGCTGCTGATAATAACCGGCTGTTGTGGTTTGTTTGTTTTATAGTGTAAAAACAGAATTAGCTGAAAACAAATCGCTGCAGCAAAGCCAATTGGGATGTTATTAATATTAGATTATCTGATCAATCTGATTATTATCTGATCTAATGTCAGAACCGGGAGTGGGTCTCATGTGGGGAGTTAAGTACTGCAACGAGTCATGTGAAAAACTAAGGTCATCCCATGACTCAGTGGCTTGTAAAACCACCTCTTTAAGTAATTGTTTTATGACCTTATCAGTCTCTTATATCATTGTGGAAGCATTTTAGCCCACTCTTCTTTACACCCAGTTCATTGAGGGTTCGGTCATTTGTTTATTCACACTTCTCTTAAAGTCCTGCGTCAGCTTTTCAGTCAGGCTGAGATCTGACTGACTGGACGATTGTAGCACCTTGATGAGGACTGAGGAGTTCATGGTCGACTATGAAGTGTGCTGCTCCTGTGGCTGAAAAATAAGCCCAAATCATCACCCCTCCACCACTGTGCTTGACAGCTGGTATGAGGTGTTTGTGCTGATATGCTGTGTTTAGCTTTCTCCAAACGTGGTGCTGTGCATTATGGCCACACATCTCTGCTTTGGTCTTGTCTATCCCAAGGATTTTGTTCCACAATTTCGTTGTACATGCACAATGTCAATAAAAGGCTATTCTATTGTATTCTATTCAGAAGTCTTACAGTTTTTCAGATGCAGCTCTGCAAACCTAACCCATGATGCCATGTTCTTCTTAGACAGAAGAGGCTTTCTCCTGGAAAATTGGACGCTGTCTTGAATTTTTTCCGCTTGCAAACAAGCATTCTCATTGCAGGATAAACCTCCAAGGAGGCAGCTCACTCTCTGGGCAGTGTTTACTTTTCAGAGAGCAGGACTGTATTTTGTATATATTCATTTTGTTTCCACAAATTGTTGTTGTGTTGTATTTAAACAGCTTTAACCTGGTACGCTAATGTACATTTAAAGTCAATCAAAATCATCATATATAATTCCCTATATAGTTATGTTGTCAGTACCAACAATGGCAGTAACTCTGTATAGCATTATTATCACTTTGGCCTTGAAGGAGAGGTCATAGGTCAGATGTGATATTTTAAATCTTTATATAGTTTTTTCTATATGTTGACAATATGTAGCACATAGTTTCTAAGTTTTTTTTTAAGATCAATTTTTAACCAATAAATCATTAAGTTGACCTTAAAGACCTCGGTGGAAATAAGTCAAATTTTAATGGATTGTGAACATGACCCCACTCCACACCCCTGCAAAGTTTGATCACAATTCCAAACTTTTCGAGTTATCGTGTTTACAGACATAATAATGACACAGACACGCTCACAAATGCTAACAAAACCATAACCTCCATGGCGGAGGTAATGATGGCACGTGAATTGTTTGAAAATGACCTTGTAACCCTTCCCTGGAGAGCAACAATGGCTGCTCTAATCGCTGCTGGCGTTTTTCCTCCTTGGCATTGTGTTAACCCAAACAGGCTTTACTTTTCAGTCAAGCTAGTTTTGGTACTAATGTGCATCAAGATAAGAAAGAAGATCAATAGAAACTTAAGTTTAAGAAATGATAAGCCAACTTAAAATTTAAACACTTTTTTCTGTTTTATGTTTGGTGGATTTTTAAATCAAAAGCCTCAGAAGGAAAAGTAAGAACACGGGTCCAGTGATCTATAATGAGATGTAAAGTACTTCGTAGCTGGATAGCTCGGTTCATAACTAGAAATTTGTCTCTGGCCTCTCACTGAAATGAGTGTGGAGCAAATGTTTGTTCAGATGCGCTTGGACATTTTCTCTTCATCTTACTCCTTTCCCCCTTTGAAACATACTGCTGGAGCATACACAGGCTCTGTCATCATTTTATCTGCAGATAGATTTATTGGTTAGCATTTAACAACTAAAGGCTTTTATGTATTTCTATATCTTTGAATCATATTTATGTACCTGTCTTTCTCGATGTATCCATCTCTTTCTGCCTGTTAGTCTAATTCTCAGCTATTTCATTTGCTTTCTTCTTCATCTTTTTTTTAATGTCTTGCCAATACAAAACAGTAACACATGCATTTACAACCACAGATTTTCTTTGAACATCCATATGTGCATGACATAAACATGCATGCTCGCACATCCATCTTCCAGCTCGGCGCAGACACTAATGCGGTCATATACCGCTTGCAGGGCCATATGATAGTAATTTGGCAGAATGAAGGAGCACGAGGGCTCAGCTGGAGTTTCGGTTCAAGTGGAAGAAGATCGAGTTTGTTGGCAGGAAACAGGATGCCTCCTTTTGACTCTGTGACCGTGTCAGAAGCGAAGGGATGCACTATAAACCTCTGATATTATGACATGTATCATTTAAACCTCATGATTCTTTTGAAATGTGAATCTCTTTAGTTTCACTCAACACTAACAGACAGTTATTGATACGCACAGAGCAACTTTAATGTTTGCTGGAGGCCATTTTCAGTCCATCTGATGGCTGATTTGACTTTCCTCTAGTTTGGTGGTCACTAACTTCAAAAAAAAGAAAAGTTTGCGTTTTTAACTGCTAGATGTTTCACTCTCTGTTGTTCTAGCATTGTGTTGCATTTGCTGTCTTTAATGTTTGCTTCCCAAAGTGTTGCTGGACCAAACGGCACAGGTAGAATCACAATAACATTCATCTGACGTGTATTTGCCTTGCTTTGTCTCATATTCACAACTCCTGTAACTAACACAGCAGTTCTTTCGCCGTGGTCTCGACCCAGTTCTATCAAAATCAGTTCAGAGTTTACTTTGGGTAATGTAGAGAAGCAAAACACTGGTGAGTTTGGAAATGGAGAGCTTAAAACTTAGCTGTATATCATCGCTTTTGCAGACTCTCAGTGGTCTGTGATCACTCCGACTAGTTAACATTAGGTCCCGTTTTCGGGTGCAGTTTGATTAACGTTGTGTTTTGTAGCAGCACTGTATCAATATCCGTGTTTCACGTATTTGTCACTTATAAGAATAACGCAATATTGGAAAAAGAGAAGGGTCTGTATAAATGATGAAAGTAGCTTATGCTTGTTTTATATATATAAGTGGCAATGTTCTAATAGCAAGCATAAACATAAAGTATACAAAGGTTATATAATACCAGCTACCTGTATGAACTGACTGTTGCACAAAAGCCAGATGAGAGCACTGCTAACATGGTTACATTGACAGATAAAACAAGAGCCTGAACTAATACTTAATACATGCTTTTTATAACCTCTAGTCTCTCACTTACTCCAGTGTGTTTCTTATTAGAATTAGCCCGGCCTCCATAGCTCGCCTACTGCTGGTGCAAAAAGCCGCCAATCGATTTTTAACTGGCACAAGAAAGCGAGGGCACATTACTTCAATTCGGACTGCCCTTCACTGGCTTGCAAATCCATTTAACATTTTTTTTGCTTGTTTGTTTGTTTGTTTTGTTTTTATGGTTTTATGTATTGCAAACAGGAACAATTTGCGGCTGCAGCTCCAAAACCATGGAAAGTTTTGCCATTGCACATGAAACGTGCTCCTTCACCTGCTGTCTTTAAATCGTTTTTAAAAACGCTCTTTTATTTCCTGACTTTTGATTTAGTGTCATTTTTCTTTTATGTACATTCATTATTACCTTCTACAGCTTGTATGCGTCCCTAGAACTTTTCCTCTCTGGGCTGTTTTTGTCTTGTAGGTTTGGTTTTGTTGTTTGGTCAGACCTGTTTTTCTTTAAATGCTTTATAAAGAAAGTGATATAATAATGGTAATGGGGGGCTAGCGCCTGTACCAGCTGTTGTGGGTATTTCAAGCAATAGTTTGAAACATCTCACAGGTTTTCTGGTCTGATGCGTCCTAGTTAGTGGCTCATTCTTCCTTCATTTTGTGGTTTAATGGTGGGCGCCAAACCATTAAAAAGAAGAAAAAATCTGTATTTTTGACAAATATAAAATATTCACCTTAGCTATTTGACTTTTTTTAATAACCTAATGACTGTTCAGATATTCAAAATCATGCCTATGTCTAGGATGTCGACATGGTTGGGCTGTCATGTGTTCTGCAGGTGCTGTTGTCATATGAATATACTTATAGCTTACTAGTGCTTAATAGCATGCCATTATTATAAAGTGTTGCCTATTTTAATTATTGTTTTTGTTTGTTTGTTTTTTCATTGGCATTTTCTTGTACTGTTCACAAGTCAGTCCACTATTAAACATGTACTTAACGCAAATATTATAGAAAATAATGTGCAAATAATAATTCATTTGTAGCACCAATCATGCAGTTCCGCTACAATTAGCCAGGTTGTGCTCGAGCACTCGTACTTCCTTGTCATCCAAGTCATCTTGTTTTTGTTTTTTTGGCTGATCTTTGCACTGCATCACGATGAAGCACGTTGCCTGTGCACAAGCCCCGAGTTATAGCTACTGCTCTTCTTCCTGTGTTTCAGGTGCGCAATCTGTGCTACATGGTGACACGGAGGGAGAAAATGAAACACACCCTCTGTGACCTCCAGGAGAAGATCTTCCACCTTCAGATACAACTGCTGGAAGAGGACATGGCTGGAGGTAAGGGTGAGACAAAATGTGAGCATGCGTCTCCACTCATCTGATTGCAGCCATCTAAACTTACCAATATAAAAAGCCTGTTACCTTTCACCCACTCGAGCTCTGCAGCCAATGCCGCCAACACGTACTCTATCCTTCCACCACCCCCCTTTCCCAAAAAAAACGTACAATTTGGAAAGCTCAAGTGTATAACAGTTACATCCAAGCCCTTGCTGCCTGAGTGTGGTGGGTGGATAGTTTTGGAAATGGCCTGTCATCATCTTTGCACAGTAGGCCACACTTGACACCTGCACAGCAAAGAACACTGGAATAATAGTTCAGCCAGATATTGTGACACCAACCATCCACATAAATGGAGCTCGATTTTCTATCCACTCTACACAGATGACTGACCTTGGTGCATTTTGTGCAGATGCTCTGTGATGGAGAGCAGGAAGGATGAAGAAGGCTGGTTGAGTTGTTGCTGCTGTGGTGGTCAGATAACTGCTCACAGTGAGATTTACAGTCCGAGTGAAACATCCAGGTTAAATGGAGTCCATTTCTTTTTATATTTGTATTCTCCTCACAGTTCCCCACTTGCTATCTTCATCTAGAATTGTAGGGTTTTTTCTCTATGTGGATTGTGGAAATATTAAATTTTCACCTGGAAATGGCAACACTTCTTATTAGTGAGTCCTTGGTAGAAGCATTACAGATTATTATACAAATAAATTCTGTATATATTCTGCAAAATGATTACATCAAGCTAAAACAATGAACTAAAACGATTGCTTTTATAAAAAAAAATCCTTTCCAAAGAGATTTGTTGAAGTTGTGACACTGATCGATCCTTAGTGTAACTATTCCAGAGCCAGACTGAAGACTTCACAGCTTGTGACGCCAAGTTTGTTTCAGATGTTTGCGTCTTGTAATCCAGTGGTTCTAAAACTGCAGGGTGATAGAGCCACTGAAGGTGGCGCTTGGACAACCAGGAAAAAATTTGGATTGAAACAAAGTCCGTGTAGAATCAAGTCCCACAACCAGCCCAGCCATCTTGGAATGAATTTGGACATTTTTTTTGAAGCCCATGTCTAAATAAATGGAGAAAGAGTCATAACTTCAATTTCGTGGGTCACAGAGAAATTAAATCTGCTTCTGAAATTTTATAACTTTGCCCCATACGTATGTTTAAACGGCTCATTTCCTCCATAAGTTAGATTTTTACTACTACAGCTGAGTCCTGTCTCTTGGATGGTTAAAGAAACACTATATTTAGATCACAGTCCTGTCTCCTTGATATATATACAGTACTCCACCACAGTGGCATTTAAATCAAACAATTAAGTGCAGACTTACAGCTTTAATTCAAGGAGTCACATAAAAATATTACAATAACTGTTGAGGAATTACAGCAACTTATTAACATACCCCCCATTTCCAGCAGGTCAAAAGTGATTGGACGCTTGACAGTTAAATAGTTTCATGGGGAGGGCTGCTCTGTACTCAGCCAAAGGCTGCAAAACCAATCGGACAGCACTTCACAGTACAAATGGATACTGGCTCAAAGCATACTGCAAAAGCAACCCGAGAGTTTCTCAAGGCAAAGAAACTGGATATTCTTCAATGGCTAAGTCAGCCACCTCATCTCAGCCCAACAGAGCAGCTTTTCACTTACTGAAGGGAAAACTGAAGGCAGAGAACAAGCAAAGCAACTGAAGGCGGTTGCAGTAAAAGCCTGGCAGAGCATCTCAGGGAGGGAGGAAACACAGCATTTGGTGATGTCCACGTGCTCTAGACTTCAGGCAGTCAGCAAAAGCGTCTCATCCAAGTATTTAAAATTAGATTTAAAATTATTGAGCATCTGTAAAATGGGAGACCATCTATAAAAAGGACTCCAATTCCTAAACTGTTAATGCAATACTTTTGCTAAACTGCTGACCTAAAATTCAATTTGGATCCTTTTTCATTATTAATGATAAAAAAATGGAGTGATGTAGGGCTGGAACACTTTTCTGAAGTGGGGCATGACTTCAAACATTTAATGACCTCTGATGTAATCCGTCAAGACATGTTGAGATCAGTGCTGTCTGGATGTGGTACCATTTGTTGCAGGATACCCTGTTCTCGTTGTTACTGCAGATCATTCTAGTTTTGAGGTTGTTCTCGTGCTGAAGCCTCCTTGATAGCACTTGATGTGATGAACAAGACTGAATCTTAGTGACAGTTATCACTAAAAACAGAGATTAGAGTTAAATAGAGTCTAATAACAAAAACAGTAGTTTACATTTGTCACATTTGCTGCTATATTGCCATCCTGCTGGAAATTCTGATGTTTTTTTGTTTTTTTTGTTTTTTTTATATTGATGATGTTTTAAGAATAGTTGTTAAGAAATTACAGTGATCCGCATCTTTGTTGCTAAAAGGAAGCATTTTAGTTCGAGGAGTCGTGACCTGCAGCTGTCATGGCGATGACAGTGAAAGCTTGTTGTCATGGTAATACCACTAACGTCTTGCTGGCATGGTAATGATAGTGAACTTCTGTCAGCCTGCTCCTGTGGCTGTGTGTGTGTGCGTGTATGTGTGTTTGTGTGTGTGTGTGTGTGTGTATGTGTGTAGTTGGAGTGTTGAGTTTGCAGTGCTCTTCATTCCCGAAGACGACTACACACACATTTACGCACTCAAGTAAATCGAATGCGAACACTTTCACTCTCTCTGTTTCTCAGTAACACACTCCCAAAGGCACACATGCACACACACACACACGCAGACACACACACGCAGTGCAGAGCTCCTGACTCAGCAGATTGCTGCCATCAGGTACCAGGAGCTGTGCTGCTGGCACTAAACAGCCATATCTATTCACACTGCCACAGGAGTTAGATTAGAGAGAATAGTTGGTGTGTGTGTGTGTGTGTGTGTGTGTGTGTGTGTGTGTGTGTGTGTGTGTGTGCGTGCGTGCGTGCGTGCGTGCGTGCGTGCGTGCGTGCGTGCGTGCGTGCGTGTGTGTGTGTGTGTCAGGGAAAAAGAGAGAGCACCAGAGAGTGAAGGATGAGGTTGTCTGCTATAATGATTTGTCGTGTCTCTCAGCATCTTTTCCTTTTAGTATTTTCCACTCTCCATTTCTCTTTATCCTCTTCTTTAATTATTTTTCTCCTCCATCTGTTTCCCTCTCTCCTTCTCTCATTTGCAGTCTCCTCTAAGGCTCGCATCTTCCTCGTCTGTCTCTCTCAGTTATGTTATTTTGGTTGTCTCATCTGACATCCCGTTTTAGTCAGTCCATCAGTTGTTTCGGTCTGGCTTTCTTCCATTTAGACTGATTTCATGGCATTAAAAGTAGGGCTGCTAGATTATGACAGAAATTATCATTATGATTACTTTGGTCAATAACTGTAAGACTGGTTATTTAATATTGTTATTCGTGTAGTCACACAAGAAGTTTTTTTGAATTGTAAAAATAAAAAATACAAATACAAATGACTAAGTAGAAAAGAAGTGTCAGTTTCTTACTGTGGAGTAGAAACTGACTTTGGTGGCATAAGGAGAGAGGAGATTGTGAGGCGGTGGTAGCCATGCAGAGAGTGATAAAGAAGCCTTCAGGTGAGCAACCATTAGTGATCCTTCAGCATGTTCACCTGTTGAAACCTTTTACGATGTCTGGACAGACTGAGCAGACCATAGGCCACCTCCTTCTGGCACCTTGTTCCATCCGCACTTGAAGACTAATCAACAACATTTGATTCTTCAGTTGCCAAGGTAATACTTATTTACCACCCTTTCATATGACAGCCATATCCTTAGTTCTCATTGGTAGCTGCTTCATCCACTCCTCTGCAAGTTAAGAAGAATTTGGTTTCGTCATTGACTGTCGGTGCTCTTTGGTCAGCATGTTGCTGGAAATTGCTTCCACCTTTTAACCGTCAGTGAACTTAGGCTGTAAGAGAAATTTAAAAGACTTATGTTAAGTTGTTATTGATCATGTACAGTGGGCTCGTATCTTTGGCCAAATCAGATGTGATTGCTTGTGTGTCTTTGTAAACTGGATGAATACGCTGATGGCATGCACAGGCTTGTTTTTTGTGAATGTCTTGAGTTGATGTTGGACGATTCACGTTGGGAACCATAGCACTGTTTTTCTTGCCCTTCATGCATTCATTATACTGGAGTTTGTAGTTTTCAGGCACTATCTGACTGCCATGGTTACAGTCATATTCAGTGGTTGCATTGGGAGCAATTTGGGGTTCAATATTTTGCCCAAGGAAGCTCAGGAATGTGGACTGTCCAACACTCATTCTAGGCTGCGCACAAAGCATTTACAACTATAAGGATCAGGTTTTTCAGATACCCGCAGATACCCTTAGTTTCCCTTCCATAAACCGCACCACTCTTACTCCCTTTATGGGCTTGTTTCCAGCTCCTTTAACTCACCTAAAACAGATCCACTACCCTCTGTCCGCCTGTCTGTCTCTCATAGTACTTCATCTGTCATCCATGCTCTGTCTGCCCTTCTGCCTGCCTGTCTGTCATGTCGGGGGCTGCCCGCGTCATGCTTTGTGAGTGCTAGCATGGTTTCAGCAAGGCGGAAAGGCATGCGGGTGATATCCCAAGTGGTCTCCCATCGAGATAGAAAAGCTACACGATGCTGAATGCATAAAGCAGAAAACTGCATTTTGTAGCAAGAAGCACAGAAAGTAAATAAAAACTAATTGAGACGAACTGTGTGAAGAATTTGAAATGGGAAGATTCCCCAAGCCTTTACACGTTTACAAAACGGATGGTCAAGAGTTTTTGTCATTGCTAAAAAGTATACGCACAAAATAATTCAAATTTTAACTTGTTCTGCATGGGGTGAAGTGAATTAGCTCTGTCTTTCTGTGGCCTCACTTTAATGATTCGTTTATGGGCTCAACTGCTCGCTTCATTTGTATTTTCATTATATTTTAGATAGGTCAAAATGTAATGGTACCTACAGTTACACTTTTCGATATTTTGAATTGGGGTAAAAGACCTTCTTGTAAGAATTAATGACATTAGATACTTTGATGTCATTTTAATTTTACACCAGTGATTAGAAGCAGAGAATTTCTAACAGCAGCTGTCTGATAGCAGTCAGTCAGCTACCACAATCAGCACAAATATACAGCTTCTGATAAGCTTTTGTTTTGATTGTAACTTTGCTCCCAGTCTCTTGTAGTAATCAGTTGAAGACTGATGCCATCAAGGGACGATGTCCTCTTGCAAATTAGGAAAACTAATACATGGCCATGCTGAAGTGTTTTCAAACCTGTTCTTGCTGTTAGCTGCGAAATTAAACGACAGGTTTCGTTGTAGGTGCATAAAGGAAAACGCAGTCCATTTTCCATTTTGCATGAATGCTAAAAGGTCATTTTAACTTATTTTTGGGTTGCTGGTAGACAACATGATGGCATCACAACATTTAATATAGATAAAAACCTTCAGGGGCACACGTTGTAACTGTGTGCTACGTTTGGCTCTTCAAGTCCTAATTGTGTAGGAGGTGTTGGCAGCCAAAGAAACAAACACACACTCACAAACAGGGATTGTGCATATTGTAGTAAGAAGCTGTCAATTTATGGTCAAAACTAGGATATGGGAATTGTTTTATTTCAATTCTGACATATAATTATTATTATATGTGGGCTTTTTGTCAAGAAGCGGGTGAAAATTATTTTAGCAGTTAAGCTCCTTTCACTCCTTTTCGTTGAGGACTATCTGTAGGTGTGCTGTAGGGACAGTGGCTGTAGTGCAGTGTAGTAAGTTAACAGGCTCTGGTTAAGCCAAGGTAACATGTTCTTTTTAGGTTCTGAAAAAGCTTGACTACTTTAAAGAAAGCCATAAAAGAAACTCATATCACACTTAAACCTCCTCTTCTCTTGTCAGGCCTTTAGAATAACAGTATTTCTTCCTTGTAACTACGAAAGCTGGAGTCAGGTTTTCTTATTAATTTTGTGCTGGTTTAAGTTTTATCTATTGCTTACCAGCCTGCACTGCTCATTCTTATGCGTTTTTTTGTAATTTGTCAATGTAACAAATTGTTGTACAGCACTATGCGGGTAATATTTTTTGCCTTTAGTGGACACACCTGCAAAAACAGCTCCAGTTATAATCCCCATTGTAGGTAGGACTTCTTGAAAAGTGCATACACATGCTCTCACACAGCATTATTATTATGCAGATAGTGCACTGCATTTGTATTCTGGCTCAAACCCAACCGTGACAAGCTGACAGCGGTTAGTATTGGCCTCTCTGATCTGCTTTCAGCAAGTGTGTGTGTGTTTATGTGTGTCGGAGTGCGAGGAAGACAGAGAAAATAAGGACAGAGGAAGACGAGGATGGGAAGGGACAAGAAGGTAATGGGATGAAAGAAGTAGTGGAAGAAGAGAGGGAAGCTGAAGTAGCTACAATGAGAGAGAAATAGCAAAAGGATGGAACAAAAGGTGGCGAGAGGGAGGAAAAGACAGTAGGGGAGGGGAGGGGGTGAGAAAAAAACTTTCTCACATTGCACTAATGAGCTCAGGTAAGAAATGGGACACAGTGGCTACACACATACATACACGCTGCAGTTCAGTGCGCCTAGAAAGAGGGAAAATTAATCATACACTTCAAAAAGACAAATCCCCCGGTGCTGTTGCACCTTCTAAACAAGAAAGGGAAGGAGGTTTTCAGGGAGGGAGTAATACTGTAGAGATTGAGAAAAAGCAAACAGCACAACGTAAAAAAAAAAAAAAAGTTTAAAAAAGAAAGCCCAGATCTGACAAAAACATGTTTAAAAAAAAAAGGTCTCTTCTGCTGATGGTTGGATTTGTGGAGAGATTACAACCTGCAGGGAGGAAGTTTCCACACATTCAAGCAGAGCCTGCAGGCGTCCTTGAAAACCCACAGACTAGTTTTTTCTCCTATTGCATGCTGTAGAACATATAAAAGAACAAGATAAGATTAGGAAAGGGGGGGTGTTGGAAACGGTCGCTGGGAGATCAGAGGATAAGATGGTGCTTCTGTCAAAACAAAGAAAGAAATTATAATTTAGAAGCTGTGTGAAGAAGCGTTCCCTCTGGGAGCTCCCTCAAAGATCCCCCGGCGTTAATGGCCTCTGCAGTTTCAGCAACAGCCATAAAATAAATTGGAAAAAGGGGGGAGAGTGTCGAGCAGATGTACCTGCACTGTTTTACAGAAATGGGGGGGGGGGGGTTTCACGCAGTCATACGTAACTCCTACAACCTTCACTCCAGCGTCAAGTGGTTTTACAGAGTGAACAGCACTGGAAACCCACCGTCCTTGGAATTCACATGGATAAAGATTTAGACAAATTTCCTAAAAGTACCTTTAAGAGGGAAAAGTGGAAGACGAAGATGCATGCACTCACCAAGTGTACATTACTGTTTAATAGGGCATACAAAGACTAGCTATCAGGTCACATGCCTTTTCCCCAGCCTCCTTTGTCTTCATGGTCTGGATTTTTACCACAGTGCTGACTGGAAAAAAAATTAAAAATGGGCAGACTTTCCAGGAAATTTCCAGGAATTTAATGATACCACTAGCTGGTCATCTCTGTTTAAACAACAGAGGTTTATAACACCAGCTGTCCTGTTAAAAGAGCGAATTATTTGAATGCGTGTTTCAGTTTCTGAGTTGCTTTAGAATCGGGTTATAGATGTTTGCCAGGAATCCAAGTTCTATTTAAACATTTCTTTGCTTTCTGACAATACAAGTCGTAGTGCACCTTACAGGACACCGACAACTGCAGCGGTAAAGAGATACTGTGTAAATTTGCCCTGCTAACAGTGCAATCTCAATAAATTTACTTCCCTCTGTAGGTAAGTCGGGCTTAAATAGATGATATTTGAGGCTCCAAGGTAAGCTTTTGATTTACTCTTTATTTCTATTGTGGAGCAGCGAATTCAAGAAAATCTGTTTTTATTCATCTGGAACATTTAATGCAAAACCTGATGTGGGAGACAGGAAGGATGCCAGCTTTGTTTTTGGTGCAGATACAGGCGAAGTAAGGAAGCACATAGTCGTAGATGCTATCTTCTCGAAAGGAGTCTAGCACCGATAAGAACCGCGTATCACAGCAGACGTCTGAATGAAAAGAGCCTCTGTGCTTCCTTTGAGGAACAATAAAACGGCGAAAAGTGGAGGAGTGGAAACAGGATGGCGTAGAGAAGTGTAAAAAATTTCATAATTTAACAAAAAAAGCTAACCACTTTCCCACTTTTTTTCAAAATTTTTCGTTGGTTGGTTCAGTTAGTATAAAATTTTAATTCTGCCATAAATACGACCTTTAATGACCTCCCCTGTTTCTTTAATGACAAGTTTCGATACATCAGAATATGTCAGTAAAGATGAGATTTGACAATCATTTGAATAGGTTCACTAACTTCTGATGTGCATCCAGTTACTTTTTCCTGGAATTAGGTGCGATATATGATAGAAACCCCTCAGTTCATAAAATAGAAACAAGAGTTACCTGTAGTAGGCATCCAAGTGGGAAAGAGTTAAGGCTCTAAAAGGTTTTCCACACCATTAACCTCCAATAACTTTAACAGTTTTCACTGTATATAACCTTTCAAATCGAATATTTCCAAGTATCCTCCTGTTTTTGAGGATGTCCAGCACACGCCTGCATGTAAGACCTTTTTTTTGTATGTTTTTTGCTGCCTGTTTTTAAAGCATCACCATCCCTTTGAAAATGTTAATATTCCTAAATAAAAATGAAAAGATTTTTAGCCCACATAAACACACAGTACAAACAAATATTCTGCCTTTTTTCCTAACATTTGGTGTTGTGCTCTAAGCTTTCACACTCTTCTCTCTGGACACACACAGAGGTCGTCTCAGTGTGAAATCGCTCTCTGGTCTCTCTCAGCTCCATTCATGCATGTCCTGCTCCTCCATGCTAAAGTAACCATGAGGACAGCCTGCTGCTGGCAATGACAACCACACACACACAAGTAACACACACGCCTTTAAAAAGGTCTATTCTGTATGTTACAGAGCATCTATGATATAATACTGTGTGTATTTTTTGTTATAAGATCAAATTGAGCGCTCTAGACTAACCCTGTTAGTTCCACAGCTGCATTGAATCATTCAGCCCATCATTTGGCCTGACCCCTTTGGTCCTTACTAAAATATCTCAGCAGCTTCTGGATGATAAAAGACTTTGTAGAGACGTCCCCTGAGCTTTCCTCTAGCTCCTCCATGAATTTGACATTTGTGGTTCTGAGTGAAATACCTGAACAACTATTGAACGGAGCGCAAAAGACATTCAATCCAGATGAAAAGTCTCACTCAGGGTAAAATGTAACAAGCCTGACATCAATGACGTTTCATGTAGACCCAAAAATATTTAAAAAACACCTTATTAAGTTTAGTTTATGACCAAGTTTCTAATAAATGACTCCATGGTGTGTTTATGAGTATTGCTTATGAACTCATATAGGATTCTCATACAGATGGATGGGATAAATAGCATTATTATGATTAATAAATAAGTATTTCTTATCTTAACATAAAGCTCGGTGCACTGCCATGTTTACCAACCAGCTTTAATGGTTGTCGTCTTCCTTTATTTTTTTTTAAATCAGTTTTTTGTTTTGTTTTGCTTTGTTTTTTGCCGATTTTCACAGAAAATGTAGTTTTTTTAATAAAAACGAGGAGGCTGGTTTTAAACCGGTTTTAACGAGGAATTAAAGTTGCTACACTTTGTTCCATTTCCTGCTGCGAACTGCACAACAAGGGTCATCTGGTGGTAAAAAATAAAAAAAAACAACAGCTGCTGCTAATAAAAAGTCAGAAGAAGAAAAGAGAAATGCGCTCGCAAAAGAGCTGCTGCTCATTATGCGGCACATAAAAATAATTGAAAACGATAAATTGGGCTTTTCTGTGTTTTTAATTTTCACATTACAATTTTTTTTTTGAAATCCAGTAAATAATTTGCTGTACTTTTTAGACAGTCCCTGTAGTTTTCAGATAATCTATTTCCACCATTTCACCCTACAGTGACTGCAGAGCTTTTTAAAACCTCACTATGATCTTGCAGCTGCCACCTGCTGTACTGGTGCATGCATGCGCACACAAGCATGTATATATAAACATGATGCACAGCAGCAGGAGAGTCAGTGAGCCGTGCAGTCAGGACTCTGTTTGTGTAAACAGCGAGAGCCTGTTACAACAAGACATTCCAACATTAAGGGCTCCCCCATGTTATACAGTGGGAGGGAGAGATGGAGATCATCGCTGTGCTGTATATGCGAGGCTCACTGAAGTATGACTCCATGGGTCTGCGCCGTTTCCTGGCCTGCTGTGTGTGCAGACATGTGTGTGGAGTGTGCATGTGTTTGTCATTATCTGGTAAATGTAGAGCTCGGCAATCCTCTTTCTGTTCAGTTATGGCATCACAAATAATGGGCCTGAAATGATTAGCCAGTTAAGAAAACTAATCTGCCTCCATTTTGATAATCCATTAATCATTAGGGTTGGTTTTTTGTACCCGGCAAAAACACTATCCATTATCTAACTCCAGCTCTGATTGTTGCACACAGAATATCTTGAGGGTTGGGGTGGACAATCAATAATAATATCTCCCTTTTGGGCAAATTTGCAACAGTTTTTCTTAGGGAATATTATGACTACCAATTAAAAGAGACATTGATAAACCGATAATTAGTTTCAGCCCTAATTCACTTACTCTCAGTATAAGAAAACATATTTTATTGTGATGTATTATTACACCATATTTTTTATGTAAAACCACCAGAAAACCAACAAGCACATACACAGTTTGTCACTTGTTACATTTTTAGTTATTTTTGAATGAGCCCCAGAACCCTTATTTATCTATTTATGGACCTTGATGCAACTCCTGCATTCACCCACAGTCTGAAACGAGCCGTTTTAGATCCGTTTAAGACAGCCTTGTCCTTATTGGCCGTCCCTCACAAGCACAAGGTTTGAAAAACAAGTGGGTGGAGCTTCTGTGGTCACAGCCAGGGATGTGCAACCATATTGGGGAAATCCCTTCTCTATGTCATCATACAGACCCAAGAGTAGAGGAAAACTATTGGACATTCTGGCCATGTTTAATATGAACATCCATCATAGTGACAGTATACGGTATCTAGGCAAGTAAAGAATAACATGTTAGGTGAATGTCAGACCAAGTGCCCCTCTGACCATTTTTAGGAAGCAGTTACCTTAAAACAGAATACTGACCCTTCAGTGTCTTATTTATTGAACACAGAGCTTCTCACTAAATAATACTTTAATGCTTTTGTTATTATGCACCCATGACATTGTGGTCTTCTTAATTCTCTGAGGTCTAACTCATCACCAGTGATAATCCAGCCTTGACCCTAACTGTGGGCAATTAGCACAAAGCATTTTTGTTTTTTATTTCATTGTTCTTACAGGTTTGGGCAATAAAGGACCAAAGAAAAGAATCACCCTGTCTTACTTGCATTAAAAACTACTTCCTTTTTTTCATATGATCCATTTTGGCCCTTAAATTTAAGGTAGAGTTAACCACCCAAGACAACTAACAAGTGATTTTTACATATTTGTTAAATGTTTTAAACGTCCCAACTTTTTATTTGTCTCTAAGATGGCTGGCACCGCATATGAAACACTGGATTGCATCGGCCACACGCGTAGGTTACACTGTAGGCTCTGCAAAGATTAGCTAAAGAAGTCTAAATCAGACATTACACCTGAATCGTGATATTGTGCTTCACTGAGGATCTTTTTTTCTTTTTGTTTTGTGCATTGTCATTACAAAGAACTAGGCTTCGCTTCTTTCTCTAAGAAACATCTCTGTCTTCCACACTTTTCAACCAAGAATCAATTTTACCTGATGTTTGCGTGAGTAAATGCGACTGGGTTTGTTGCCTCTGCCTTCTGTGAGGATTTATGGCAGCTGACAGTTTGCAACAGCTGACTGAAACTACACTGGAAATGAGAATATTGAATATAAAACTTGATTTATCTTTTATTTAGCTCACTTTTTTATTTATCTTCCAGGGTTCGTGTTTGACTGATATTTTTGTTAGCGTTAAACGTACCCCATGCGGGACTTGACAGAACCCCTAGCAGTACCACCATTTGACAAGCACTGCATTAGACAGTATTACAGTATCTCGTATGATCTTTCACGGTGTGTACTTATCAGTGTTTCTTGTGTTTTCTGCCACGCTCCCTGCTGGAGGGAGTGAGCGAGGTCTCCTAGAGCGAGAGGACAGCTCCCAGCAGGGAGGCGCTCTGCAGGGCTCTGTTACATGCCATATAGTGTGTGTGTCAGCATGCTCGCAGGCCTTGAAGACTGATACACAACTGATGCATGTGCTTTTTGCACACATGAAATGTGTCTGAATGATGGGCTAGGCTGTTAGGGAGACTGAAGAACACACACTGCAGTTCTGAACAATCCTAAATAAAATGACAGTTGACGGAGAAAGTTACCCCCCTGCTGTCCACATCAACCCAGAGGCATTTTGCTTATCCATCAGCCATATCTTGACAATATGAGAATACAAAACGGCTTTTTAACCTGAATCCACTCACGTAGATAACCCCATGACTAGTCTTTGTTTTAACTTTTAGGTTAACTGAGGTAACATCCATCAAGGCCACATGAGTCCACATGGACAGCTTTACCCTGAAACTTCAACTGGAATACTAAACAACCTTTACAACAAGCATTAACATGCGCCACAGGCAGCTGCGGTTTATCAGAGTAGAGCAGAAGTGAAAATGAGCTGCTGAAGATGAACTGTGGCTCCAAACCACTAAACCTCATTAGAAGGGGAGTCACATTTGGCCAAGCTGATAAAAAGGTGTAAACCTGTCACCAGGTCTCATAATAACGCTGTCAAATACAGCAATAAAAACATGTTACTATAGCTGCATGGCAGTAAAACTGATTAGCAGTAAAGGTTTCTTTTTCTTCACTAAGTGCATTTGGAAGTTTTTAGATGGAGGAGTAAAAACATTGGCTTCTGATAGAGAGATGAGAGAACGAGATGAACTTTTACTTGCTCATAATCAGTCTTCGGGCTGTTTTGTGCACTCACTAACCACCTAGGTACATCTGTTCAACTGCTCGTTAACACTAACATGTAATCAGCCATTCACACGGCAGCAACGCAGTGCCTTTACACATCTAAACATGGTCAAGAACTGCTGAAGTTGACACCGTGCATAAAAAAAGGAAAGAAAGGTAATTTAAATGACTTTAAACATGCCATGATTGTTGGAGCTGGTCTGAGTATTTCAGACGAGCAACAACTGCATATCAGTAACTGCTGATACGCTGGGATTTTTCCATACAGTCATCTATAGGATTTACAAATCCTTAAAAAAAGATATCCAGCGAGCAGGAGTTCTGTGGGGTAAATAGTTTGAGGAGACTGCTTCGAGCTGATAAGAAATTACTTTTTACCAAGGTATGCAGATGACCATCTCTGAACGCAAAGGTGTGGTCTTCTGCTGCTGTAGCCCATCGGCAGCAGAAGACCACACTGGGAGGCTACAGTTAACAAAGGCTCGTTAAAATTAGACAATAGAAGAAAATATTGCCAAGTCTGATGGCATTAAGATGGTAGAGTTAGAAGTTAGTTTAATTAGCATGAAATCATGGACCCATCCTGCCTTACGTGACACAGTTAACCATGGTTACACACGGTAACTGTGGTATAACAGGGTTATTTTCTTGCCACACTTTGGGCCTCCTAGCACCAAGTTGTTTAAATTCCACAACCCACCTGAGTGTTGTGGTTGACCTCATGGCTGCTTTCGATCAAAACGTGCGCCATTCACAAAGTTCAGATCATCTAAAACTAGTTTCTTAAACATGACATTGAGTTCACTGTACTCAAATGGCCTCCACAGTTATCAGTCTAATAGAGCAACGTATGAATGCGGGGTAACGAGAGATTTGCATCGATGTGCAATGACAAATCTGCAGCAACTCTGTGATGGGATGTTGGAATGTTTCCAACAGAAATATTTAATTAAGGTAGTTCTGAAGGCAAAAGTTGGCCCAATGCATTAGTAACGAGATATACCTAATAAAGTGTCCAGTGAGTTTAGTTAGGGAGCTACTGTTTCTGAGGAAGGGCATGCTTGTCTAAACTATCAGTACATTAGTGGTCCCTGAATGGGTTGTAGGGAGTTTTCCGCTTGTTTTAGTTGTCTTGTCAGGATCAAACTTATATCATTCAGTCTCAAAAAACAGAATTCTTGGTGTTCAGGCGGCTGTTTTCTCTCGAAAAGCTCTGCTTTCTTAGCACCAAACAGCAGAAAGACGCTATCAGCAGCTACCTCAAACACAGTGGAGCTTAAGAGCTACGTATTTCCCAGAAGAGTCAGCAGAGACCAAAAACAGCAAAAACAGAGAGAATATCTGAGTTATGTCTGACACTGCTGAATGATAATATTGCTCTTTAAAGGCTACTTTTCTTAAACGGTGAGGGCAAAATGTACTTCTCAAGGGCCTGTTTCACACTCTACCAAACTTCTCCCAATATAACGTTTTCTGTTCTTTTCTTTTTTTTTCTTCCTTCAGAAATTATTCGTCTCATAAACTACAAGGAGCTCCCTCTGTAAAACTAATTTTACTTGAGATTGAAATAATATTGGACTCATGCAGCATTTTTTAAATGATATAAAACAACGTAATACAGCTTTCTTTTTTTATTCTTATCTTATTGTTCAAGAAGGACAAACATGCTCTTAATTATGGATCTTTTTGCACTATTTTCTCCAACTTGAATCTTCGCTTTCTTACTCAAACTGCACCTGAAAAGAAGACATTCCCCAAGCTCAGTGACACTTTCTGGCTAAATCAAGCTTAAATTGAATAAATCAACTAAATCCCTAAAATGGGCCTGTCTTCTGTGTCTCCCTGCAGAGAAAACCCAGAAGGGAGAAAAGAGGAAGCAGAATGGAGTGAAGGATAAAGGGAAGGAGAGAAGGAAGAATAGTCCTGAGAAGAAAAAGGAGAGATGGAAGTCAGAGAACGGCTCCATGCTTAAAGAGCTAGGTACATTGTGTGTGCGTGGGTGGGTGGCTGCGTTTCCTGCAGTGTTTGCAGTTTTTCCAAACTACACGTCATTGGCTGAACCTGTGTGTGTGTGTGTTTGTGCATTTGTATAAGAAGGTGCCCACAGTTTTGTAGCCTTGATGCATGATATACAATCCCTTAGTGCTAAACACCAAGACCTTACAAAAACTGAAAATCTAAGGATATTACAGTTACACTTTGCCCTATAAACACACTATTAGATGATTTTGTCTTGAATAAATTATTTATCCGCTAATAATCAGTTTTTATGCTGCCACTTTAGCATCCTCTCCACACTCTGTGTGTGTTATTTTGCCTTTTTTTTTTTTTGCAAACTTCATGCCTCCATCACACCTTTTCCATGATAGCTGCTGATCAGCTGGCAGATCCGATGGCAAAATCTTTAATAGAAGCTGACAGCAGGTCTAATATGATCCATCAATCTCTGGGCAGCGTAACATCACTCACAGAGAGAGGGGGAGAGATTAAGAAGCACTGTGTGGTGTAGGGATACAAGACGACTGGTTTTTAAAATCATGTCAAGTCAGCCAAGTAGAGTTTTAGTTATGGAAAAACTAGAAGGACTAGTTATGGTCAGACTGGGAAATGTGGAAACCTGTATATAGTCTTACATTGATTGTTTTCAGACCCTAACAAATCAAATATTTATCATTTATTTGAGATGCCAAGTTTTTGTTGTTGTTTTTTTTACTGAAACTTTGGAATTTCAGGATGTCCCAAAGAACATCTGTCTTAATTTTCTAACATTTTAAACACTTGAAACATGTAAACGTTGCCACCTCACTGTAAAAGGCTTCTGGTTTTGAATCCACCAGCCAGTACAACCCAAACACAGCCCTTTCTTCGTGTGTGTAGATATGTAGGTTGGTGTCCACTTAAATTTTTTGTCTCTTACAATGAGGGACTGTGTATAAAATTAGTAATTACTAAGCAATTAATGCAAAATTGCTACAAATGTCAGGATAATTGGTGATTCTAAGCGATTCATGGGTGTAAATGTGATCGTGCATGATTGTCGGTGTCTATGTCGGCCCTGTGACAAACTGGTGACCCTTCCAATGGTGTACCACACCTGTCACCAAGGGACAGCTGGGATAGACTCCAGCTTCACCGTGAGCTTGATTTGGACAAACAGTTAAAAAAAATGGATGGATGCATGGATGGATGGATGCATGGATGGATGCATGGATGGATGGCAAAAGACAGAAAACAATTCCACAGATAGAATTAAAAAAGGCTAATCATCGAGACTTTACGTGGTGCTGTAAAAAGAAGGTTTAAAACTGGTGACGTCTACGGTGGGACTCTTTAACTCTTTGCATCAGCTGTAAATTCAGGTTACGTACATTTTTCAAAGCCATTAAAGAGCAACTTGCATCACTTGGCAAAATGTAAAAAACTAAATAAATTAAGTAGGAAAAAATAGACACAGAAATGATGGTGAAACTAAAAAAAGTGAAGGCTTCAGAGTGACTGGAGGCCTTTCATCGTTGGGATAAAGATGGAAGATAACGGCTGGCTGCCCTGTCAGATGATCCATCCCTCATATGTGGCTGATTATTGCAGCCACCTATGATGCTCAGAAGATGGATATTATATGGAAATTGAGCAAGCGGCTTATACAGATTTTTTTTCTCCTAACATTGACAATTTATAGAGATTTTCCGAGCGCACAGCGAGTTGAAGCAAGTGAGAAGATAAAAGCTCAGTGACTCACTCGAGGACAGTTGAGAGACGTTTGATGGACACGCTGGCGGCTCTGGTGATTGAATCTGGAGCTTTTAAGTTGTCAACACAAGACAAGCCACCTGCCTGACTATTGAGGTGCAAATTAACATTTCAATGCGCTGACATGCATATAAAAGTCAAAAAAGATACTCTACTCTAAAACAGTTTGTCCATCACTAAGCAGCAAGAGAAGGTTTTATTTCTTCTGAGCGGGAGAGACAGGCTTAGCTTCGAGGAGGCTATGAGTCAATGAATAACTGTCGTGTGTGTGTGTGTGTGTATTTCTTAGGAAATAATCCAGGTTCGTGTTAGCCCCAGTAGAAATATGTTGATTGATGTGTTAAATCAGGGGTGCAGACACCAAAGCCTCTCTGTTCAGAAACATGGGAGCTTCAGATTTTAAGCTGAGTATTTACCCATCTGTTCACGTCCATCTATTATCATGGCTTGCTTTTAAAAGTTGGCACAAACGACTGCAGCATTTCTGCTGCGCCGCTAAAGTCACATTTCCTGACATTTTGAAAACATCATCAGTTTACTTTTCTCAATGCTGCTTCTTCATGGCACAGTAGCACTGTGACAGTTTGATGAGAGCTGGTGCTGTCAGAGCACGCCGCCAGAATCAAACGCAGAGTTTCCTCCTGTTTCAGGTTTTGTCTTTCAAATTATCGCTTTTATCTCGGAACTGTTTTGCTCCAGAATTCCATAACTCTCAGAAGCCATTTGAAAAAGGTGACAACCATGCATGTTGAATGGGTCTTAGCATGACAAAATCAAATAAGAGCAAAAACCTCTTGGCTTAAAGTATATATTTGGAATCCTTTGTGTCAATAGTGATTATTATTGAATGGACTGGGGTTTTTGTCTTTAAATGTGCTATAAGCAAAGAAGACAAAATTTATTTTCTAAACTACATTGTATCCCAACACCTTTAACCACTCCTATGAGCAAATTACTTGTTTTTCACACATGCACTGCAGCTCTGAAGTTTTCTAGACCAGGGGTGCCCAATCCCAGTCCTCGAGAGCTACTGTCCTGCAGCTTTTAGATGCATCCCTACTCCAACACAGCTGAATCAAATAGTTGGATTACCAATTCGGCATGCCATCAAGTCTGGCAAAGGCCTGATAACGAGCCATTCATTTGATTCAGGTGTGCTGGAACAAGGATGCATCTAAAAGCTGCAGGGCAGTAGCTCTCGAGGACTGGGATTGGGCACCCCTGTTCTAGACATCACCTGATGGAGATGCATGTCAGAAGATATACTTTAGACTTCAGAGGGAGACAAAGTTACAGATGGTTTGGAAAAGTGCAGAGGAGGGATAGTGAATATAGTAGATAAAGGATGCTGGACATGGAGACACCAGGCAGGAAGAAAAGAGGAAGACTCCAGAGAAGGTTCATGGATGTAGTGAAGGAGTGTGACAGAGAAGATGCTGAGGATAGGGTGAGATGGAGGTAGATGAACTTCTCACAGTGAGTGAGTGGATTACACGTCCTTCCTTCTGCACACTCTTCCCAGGCAGAAGCCTCACTTACATCCAACTGTTTCCAGCAGTGAGAATACTTCTGATGTGTGCTACATTTGAGAAAAGGGGAACATCAGACAGCGACTTGATTCTGCCAAGATCGCCTGGAGTTCATGTGTGAAAATGGCTTAGTTTTATTATTTAAACTGCACCATATTGTCATTCTTTCCACTCACCAGTGCCCGGAAAGAGGATTTGCAGTTGTTGACAAATACACTTGTAAACACAAATGTCACTTTATAACTACCTTGAAGGGTGCTATAAACCATTCTGCAAATATTTATATAGTGCTTATAAATAGGAAGACTTGAGTAAAGTGTTTCCAGAGAAGCGAAAAGACCTCAATTTCAGGGGAAAAAAGATTACTGACACATCAATAAAGTCTTCTTTTTTTTTTAATTGTGTAAGAAAAGAAAAAAAATTAACATGCAAAAAGTGAACACACGAGTTCTGACATCCTATATGTTTGCGTAGGTGTATAGAAACAAAAACAAAGTCTTCTGTATCTTCAGGCTACCTCTAAAAACAAGCTGCTGTGCTCTAAATAGCTTCTATATGTAGGACATCAAGTAGGTGGTTTCTTGGCCTTATGTAACCCTTGTTTTTATGTACCCAGATCTAAAGATTTGTGAATATTGCTACATTCCATAAAAAGCTGTGGGCTGCGCAGACAGTCACTGTACCCGATTAATATCTGAGAGCCTAAATGAAAATGAGTTCTAATTAGACGACTAATTGTGCGCTCTAATTTGTCGTCCTTTCATCTGAGTTTTTATGTGCCCGAAAGCAACTCGCGTAGGGGACGGATAGGCACGGGTCTGCGTACGACGGCCAAGACACGCGAAACGCATTAAAAAAATACATAAACGGGAGATCTCAGCACGCTGGCAGCGCCACTAAAGCAACACGTAAATGCGGAGAGCTCGCTTCCTTCCTCTGATCTCAGAAAACGAACATGACAGAAAGTTGCTGAAAGCTATGAAAACCAGCCGACAAAGACTTCACGCTGTCATCAAAGGATGAAACCTGAAGCTGCTCTGTTGATAACAAACTGGGCTCTGGCTCTGAGGGATTAAAGCTTTTTTTTTGGGTAGGAATTATATACAGCCAAGCTTAACCTCACTCTACTGTTATAACGTTTCTGTATCATAAAATTCATACATACGTCCACAAAGATTCAGGTTCCACTGTGAGCCTCCTGTGTGTGACAGCTGCAGGCTTGACTTCTGAGAAGCGCGTTGCAGTAAAGAGTGTTTCGTGTCTTAGTATCAGTAGATTTAACTCAGAATCTTCAGAAAACTCAAAATAGGCCACCTTTCCTAACCTTCCCTCCAAAGTCAGTTTCACGTTTTAGCAACACGGGTTTCTTTCAGTAGTTTTGCCAGCGTTCCTTTTGCAAATTCTAACTGATTCTCGATTCAGTAAACGGAAAAGGCGGGGCTGCTTTTGACAGCCCTCCTACGCTGAAGCCCCTCGGTATTGAACTAGTCACTTTGGTTTTAATTCAACCAAATTGCTTATGTTTAGATTTTTTACTTTAAAGCCAGTAAAATTGGAGTAATGAAGAAAACTGCAACCTTAAATTTCACTTTACCGAACAGTATCGTGGATTTGCATGTTTCGTCGTGACGTTTTTTACTACACTCTCTCAACAGCAGAGAACTAATTCATATCCAAACAAATGCAGGCCTTTGGAAGGTGAATTGACTGATCCTAGTAATTACCACCTGATCAGAGTGAACACTGTGTGCTATTGCTGCAGTTTAGCCTTCACTTTACTAATGTTGATCTCTGGGTGACGCATACAGCTTTCTACTGCAGAATTATTTAATTATTAAAACCTTTACACACCCTAGAATTAAACCTGCGGTCTGAGTGCACTGCACCCTGAGTGCACTGCACCCTGTGCCCCTGCCAAGGGAGGTCATGTGATCGGTTCAGTTTGTGTCTGTTAGCGACATTACTGGCTTGGCCCAACTAAGAAGTCATTAACTTGTGAAGTTGATGCACAAACTTTTGTCTTGATGCGTGCTCAGAAATCCCGGAAAGTTGTTTCTGTTATCTGGAGGTGGCGTTTTCAGTCGGAGAAACGTTTCATCACTCATCCAAGTAACTTCCTCAGACTCAGCTGAAAAATTCTGAATCGTTTGAGACTGAAGAAGTCGGCTACATATATACTCAGTGACGAAACATTTCTACCGCAAAAACGTTACAGTCAGGATTCTTTACCGATGCAAGTTTGGGCAATTTTTAATCCTTTGCATGCTATCCTCCCAAATACATGTCAGTACAAAACAATAGGAATACACTGTGCTCAAGAGAATATCACAAACTGATCTACCCTCAGATGCACTTTTGAGACTAAGTTTATGGATGGTGTCTAGCAGAGATATGCAGTCTTGAAGTGCTCTTGTTAACATTGTTGGGGAGATTTTTTATTTAGTTACGTTTGAGTTTTATAAATTCTTTATAACTGTGATATGATTTTTCTTCACCCTCATAAAGATTTAGTTTTGTCCTTTAGGTTTTGTGCTTAATACCCCAGTGGAGCACAAAACCAAAGGTTTGGAAAGATATTCTCTTCTGTTTTTGATTTTCATTAACTTCACCAGCTGTTAGATCCATGTGAAAAAATACAACTGAAGAGAATCTGTATGCTTTTATATGAACAAGCAAATATTTGATCCTCTTTGATCCATTGCCTACCGACTGCAAATGCTCTACTGTGTTGACCAGTGAGGTGCCAGCTGTGTCTGTCTGCCATTTGGTGCTGAGCGGGTAGTGTACTGTGGGTTTTAAGAGCTTTTTCAAAGAAGAGAGGTACCTGCTGCAGCTGAAAACACCACTGTACGAGCAACAAGAGTGAAATGAACCAATGCAGTCATCAGTCAGTAAAAGGCTCCATAAAGCTGAGGGGAGCAGAGCCACAGACCCTCTCCCGTTGTCTTCATATTGGTATTTGATTGATTGGTAGTATCGATTTCCACTGGTAGAGCTGTTTGCAAATTTTGAACTGCACTGTTGAAGGTTTATGGTGGACTGACTTCACCTTCCAGTAGGAAGTCTGTTGGTTTGAAGGTATATTTGGTCATTACTGATTTAAATCTGAGAAGCCTTTTGTGATTTTAAAATCACCAAAATGATTTTTACTATATTACGATTCATCTGCGTCATATCATATATAGCTTGTTTTTTGGGTTGTTTTACCGATCCCAAAGCCCAGTTTTAAAAATGGCATTGTCATTGAGGACTGTCATTGGTTCACTAAGGCTTAGGGGCGGAGTCCAGCCATCCAAATGGTAAATGGCCTGCATTTGTATAGCGCTTTACTCAGTCCCTAAGGACCCCAAACCGCTTTACACTACATTCAGTCATTCACACACACATTCACACACTGGCAATGGCAAGCTACATTGTAGCCACAGCTGCCCTGGGGCGCACTGACAGAGGCGAGGCTGCCGGACACTGGCGCCACCGGGCCCTCTGACCACCACCAGTAGGCAAACATGGGGTTAGTATCTTGCCCAAGGATATTTGGCATGCAGCCAGGAGGCAGCCTGGGATCGAACCACGACCTTCTGATTGGTGGCTGACCTGCTCTGCCACCTGAGCTACAGCCATCCAAGTCCATTACGAGGCTACATATATACTCAGAAAACTGGAGTTATAACAAGTAACCACTTTTTCTTTAGTGGAACCATTTCTCTCAGTCAGTTTCCCCACAGATACTTTAAAACAGCACAACCATCATTTTATATTAGAAATATAAAATTTGATCATTCTTGAGATTTATCAGCAATAAAAAAAGAATAACTAAGAATAACCATTAAAGCATTTTTAATTAAATGTTTTAAGTGTAAATTACATGGAGCTACTCCATACTTTTACAAGGCATACCACTGCTTAGAGGTATTTTACTCAGCAGTAATTTAATCACGAGAAAATACAGAGTCGTGTTGAGTTTTTGGTTATATTTGACTGATTATTAATTGTTTAATTAGTTTTTTTGACTTCAGGGATACAAATATAAAATGTGACAAAACTACATACCTGTGGTTTTTTGTAGTCCAAAGTAGGATGGTGCACGGCTTAGTTTTCACATACTTTTTTTTTGCTCAGCTGATTAATTTTCAGTTTTTCAGTCCAACTGGTGAGTGAAGACACATTTTTCCCTCATGAATGGGTGGTTGTCTGGTGGTTGCTTGATGCCTTGTATCTCTGTTCATTTACAAAAAGTCAACCTGACCAACTAACCGCAGGTGGCCAAAATAAATATGTTGTGGATTAGTTACTGAATTCTTCCATTTTTTTCATGTGAAACGTGAGGTAAGCTTTGCACATATGGGGTAATTTTACTGTCATGAGCATCAGCTATTAATCTGATCACACTATTTTTAGGCATATGCAGTGTACAGACTACAGTGGGTCCAGCGTGTCCATCATCATGTGCATTTGCACCTCACAGTCCAGTATCTAATCTGGCAGAGATGTTTTTCACCCACACACACAGTGACTATCAGCAGTGACGCAGGACTGTCTCTCATTTCCTTATTTAACCAGAGCTGAGCATCGCAGAGCCGGCAGTCGAAGTGAATGTGATCAATAAACAGGCAGATAATAACACAGGGCACAAGAGCAGTTTGACTGTGCTTACTTGGTTCCTTTTCTGAGATTATCGCCATCCTTTTTTGTTTATCTCTCCTTTTTCCCCACTCATCTGTTACAGTTATTTTTTATAGTGAATCTCCCCTCTCTCTCTCTCGCTCTCTCTCTGGCTCTGTTGTTATGAAACTCCCTCTTTCTGTTTATCTTCTCTCCTGCCTTTCTCGGTTTTTCCACCCGACTGCTGAGGGATAAGGACTGCAACTTGATGTTGAATACTTGCTGGGAAATCATAGCTCGAATTGTCTTTCCATGATAAACAAGTCCTTCTGTATATATGGTGTGCTTCTGTTGTTTGCAACTGTAACATTTGTCTGCATTTGTGTGTCTACGTGCGCCTTCTTCTGTCAACCCGCTCTATATATCATTCTCAGTGTGTCGTCTCTGTGTTTGTCTACGCGTGTCGTATGTGTTCATATCTCACTGTCTGTCTGTGTGTGTGTGTGTGTGTGTGTGTGTGTGTGTGTGTGTGTGTGTGTGTGTGTGTGTGTGTGTGTGTTTGTGTGTCCGGCCATCTGTTCTCTGTCGGGTCTGGTCCTGACTCTCAGGGCTTTGTCTTCCTCTCTCTCTGTTCTGGGATCAAGATGACAGACATGTATCATAACTCCTTCTCAGATGTGCTGTCCCCTATCCACACTGTTTATTAGTCAGGCCCAGAGGCTAGTGATGATTAGAAAAAGGAAAATTGCTTTGAGTTGTTTCTAATGTCCCCCACGGGCGCTGAGGAATTTCATCTTAAAAGGGAACCTAGTACGTTCATTCTCAGCTTCCTTTTTTTAAAATCATGGACTCCATTAGAGTAGCTATGAAGTTCACAATCAACCGTATTTATCCTGTACTGTGCTCAGTTAATTCTTTATCTTGAGCCAGCTCTGTTCTCCCACCCTGTAAGCGAACTTTCTTCTGATAGGCTGCCCCTCGTCAACAAAAGCTTAAAACTGCAGGTGGGATGGACTTCAGAGCTATGTGTCTGAATTGATCGCATTAAGGATGTCCACACTCGCTGACATCATACAGAGCCAAGAGTAGAAAAAAATTTCAGAATTCAAGCGCTAAGTAGTCTGAAGCCTCAGCGTTTAGCTCACGGGGAGGAGTCTTGCATGTATTGGCCTTATTATGTAAAACGTTTCACATGTTTAATGTGAACATCCAACATTGTTTATAATTCAAAGTTACATGTTTGAGTCCAGTTAGATTTTATGATTTATAAAATGGTACACAAATAGTAGAACCGAACTAATATATGATTTTTTAAGACCGATATCAACATTTGGTGATTGAAAAATCTGATACTGGGACAGTTTAAGTTTTTCTTTCAGACACTGAAAATAAAGATAAATAAATGTCCTTGTTATGTGTGGGAATTTATTTAGTTGCTTACTTGATTTTGCTCAGATTATCTCATTGTTTGTGGCCTTGAAAACCCTTTGGTACCACAGGGAAGTTTCACAGCGCCCTCTGGTGGACAAGTTGCAAAACATGAACGCTCACAAAATGATTGAAGGGTGTTTCTCCCGTCTCTTTTTTACTTTTTTAAATGTCATTTTTTCAGATGTGATGAATGTCGATGCCTGTAGATATCAAATACCAGTAATAAGACCAGATGAGAACATTGGTCTGCACTGCCTTAGTTACAGTGACTTTAAAAGAGCTTTAAAAGGCTTTTTGATTGAACAAAACCTTGAATAAAAATAAACTAAACCACATTGCTGAAAATATTAAAAAACATGCTCTCTGTTTATTAAATAACAGTTTATTAACTAGTGGAACGAAACAAGATGCCTTTTGGTGTGAGATGAATTTGCTTTTGGACAAAATGGTAGCACAGAGTGAAAAAAGAAGAAATGGTAGGGAACAACAAAAGATTTTATTCTAGTTCCCATTATTGTGTCTTTTTATTTGACTTCACTCCTTAATTAGGAAAATGTATTTCTGATTTTTAAAGTCTGAAAGAAAGACATCAGTACGGTCAACACATGCATAAACTAGAACACTCACAAATACACACAGAAAAATACGTACATTGTACATTCAATAAAATACAAAGACAACCAAAATGTATAAACATCAGTGGCAACAGAGCCTGAAACATCAATAAAAACCTTTGTCTTATGCCAGAAGCAAGCTATTTCAGGCAGCCTGAACTAACTGGAATGTATCCTAGCAACTGAAGCCATTTGTAATCACATTTTGTACCAAGTTGTGGACATTTGCACGGAAAAACTACTACTAGCATTGCTAAGTTTAGCAAACTAACCTAACACTATGTGTTTGCAACGTTACACATGACACAAAGTGTTGCACATAAATGATGAGGAAATTAGTTACAGGAGCATCCCTTCGCTCTGTCTTTCGTATGTACTGGCTCTGGTCTTCGCCCTATCCTGCTGCTGGTGTGTCCCTTACCCTGCATTGCATTAGCTAGCACTAGCTGGCAATTCTTGTTGTTCTGTGTGCCATGAGACAGCCTAGTGTTTACTAACTCCAACACCGGTTTTTCTTTAGCATTAGCTTGCAAAAGTACCAGGAACGGAAATATTTCCTTGTCATTAGCTTTACTGCAGCATCAGCTAATTACTTAACTGTACAAAAAAAAGAAGAAGGTGGAAACAGTGTTGCAATTTGGTTTAAATGACAAAGTGTTGCCATTCGTAGGTTTCTCATGGAAGTATGTTTGAGAACTTTATCTTCCCTGTCTCCTTAAACTGAAAATAAAACAATACTTTGTTTATTTATACTCGTGTTTATATCTAAAGCTTCCCTTTCCTGATGTTAGGATGATGATCCAAAACATATGAATGCACAGGAAACGAAAGGAAGATCTCCAGCATTGGGGAACATTTTTAACTGGGGTTTGATTTACAGACATTTATTAACGTTTTTTCTTTATCACATGCAAAGCAACAACAGGAAAATACTAAATAAAATAAGGTAATAAACTGTGGTTGGGCAGATTGTGCTTAAATGAGAGATGCTGAGGAAAAACCTGGATAAATGTGGAAAACATGTCCTGAAAAAACAAAGACATTGCATAATCCGTTTTTTTAATACATGCCACAACTGCCACCTTAAGATGATACACAGAAATACTACAGACAGAACTCAGACCCAACAACAGGCTATAAGTTAGACATGAAAAATTGTTTCCAGATAAGTCTGTAAGATGTCATTAGGCATATAAAATACACCAGATTTCTGTTTATTATGCAATAGAATGGATTTGTGTTAAATGAATCACATCTAAACAAATCATGTTGTACATGGATGTTGTACCTGACAAAACTGGACATAGTAACAGGGTGGCATGTTTATGTTGGTCTCTCTCTGAACTCTGCTCATTTCCCTTCTGCTCCATCACCCCTCCCTGTCTTCTTCACACTTCTTCACTGTCTTTTCCCCCGCTTCCGTCACCTATTCCCTCCCTCTGAGCTCTCTCAATTCCTGCAGAGACATGCTGCGTCATGGAAACAACCAGCTCAGTGTGTGCGTGTCTCTGTGTGTGTGTGTGTGTGTGTGTGTGTGTGTGTGTGTGTGTGTGTGTGTGTGTGTGTGTGTGTGTGTGTGTGTGTGTGTGTGTGTGTGTGTGTGTGTGTGTGTGTGTGTGTGATAGCTTGTGTTAAAGGCACCCTAACAGCACCTCCTGCTGTCCTGCTTGCCAGATCATTATAAGCAGTGATGATTTACAAGGAGGTTGCAAAAATAAAAGAGAGAAAGACGCTCAGATCACAAAAATATCCACATTTATGAGCACATTTCAGTTTCTGCAAAGTTTTGTCTTCATTCTCTGCATTCCTGATGATGTGTATATGGCTGCTATCGATTATTTAGATGCATTTGTTCCCTGAAGACAGTATGACTCTCTCCCAGTGCTCTTGGTTGGACTAAATTAGAACAATAAACTTGATTATTTTTATTCACTTGATGCCTACAGTCCCTGAGAGGTCATACTTAGATTTTTTTGCAGTAACATTTGCACTTCATTTGACTCACAGTGGAATTGAGCTCTATTATGATGCTGTATATACACCCTAACCTGTACTTGTAACTGATTAAGACAACTACAGACTGTATCATAGGTTATGATTGCAGTCATATTGGTGTCACTGAATGCCTCATGCAATATATGAGTTTTTAAACATTCACTACTAGATAATATCAGAGGTTGGTCATTTAAAAAGGAGAACAGGCTCCAAAGGCATCATGTAAAGTGTCACATGAGGCTTTCCTACCCTTAACTAGACTGGACTACCACACCAACAGTTCAGGAACGAGAGGAATGGAAAATTCCTTACACAGTAGCAAACTTCATTTCAAGGTTGTTCAAAAGTAATCCAGAATACCATTCCTCACACTGACCACTCTGGCTTTCCTTACACTGTAAATAGAAGGTCGTGTCCAAAATCACGCACTACATTGATTAACTAAAGGTTGACGTGCATTCTTGTGACAATTTTATACCCAGTATATTTTCCCAGACTGATATATGGCAGTTTATGTTGTGATCAGCAGTCACTTATAAATTAAGCCAAAACGCAAGTACCAAAACCTGTAGTTCCACTAGAAGCTGACTTCAAAAGCAAACAAGTCCCCGTGGACTCCCATGTCCAGTTTTACTGTAATAAAAATCGTGTTTACAGCTAAAAAATAAAACGTTTTGACCTCCATGGATAGTTTTCTCCTTTGTAAGAGCTCACCAGGGGGTGGGTTTTTAATTCTGCTCATCCATCTGGGTGGTGCTAAGTGTCCTGACATAGGCACCTTTAGCAAGTCTGTGTACTAGGTTTCACCTAAACTAATTTGAATTGCTGAATTGGACCTCTCTGCTTTGATTTTGCCGTCTGTGCCTGTTGAAGAATTTTAATGGAATTATGTGGCAAATAATAAATGTTATTGCTGTGAGGTACAGCCTGTCCAAGATGTTTGCGCTTGGTTTTAGTGATTGAATTTCTAATATTTTATTAGTTTGTTAATAAATCCTGATTTGCGTATCGGTGTCTGTGTGTTGCCCCCGAACGGTTTATGACTGCAGATGAAAAATCCGCTCTGGATTCTCACTGATACTGAAGTCTAGTCAAAAGGTGATGTCAATCCTTTATGTGAAATCCATGGTTGCGATGAGTTGCCTTGTTTCGTCTTGTTTGTCTGCCTGTTTTCTTTTGGGCCAATTCGTGATGCAGTGTTTGAGCAATTACCGTCACTTGAACACTGCTTTACACTTAGTGGACTAAATACCACATAATTATAATCACTGTATATTTTGACACAACTATAAAGTGTCAGATTCTTTCTGTATTCCAAAATATAATGAGTGAGGATTTCTGACACTTGCTTGTTCTTTGTGTTGGGTTTGTTTTTATCATCTTTTTAACTGTTAACATTGCGCCATGTCCACCGTCCATCTTTCTCCACTTAAATTAAATATTTGACAAGTGAAAGTGTGGGTACATTGTTAAAATGAGTTTGTCTGTGCTTTTATATTAGAGGAAGAAATCCTAAAATGCTGCAGACAGACATGCGGCGCTTTGGCAGCACTTCTCACAGCCCACAATGATAGAAAAGGAGCCATGAAAATCTCCTAATTATACAGACACACATGCAAACACTTAAAAGGAGGGAGCATTGTCTGCAGATTCACACACACACAGATACTGAACACACTCACACTGCACATAATCCAGGCTGAGATAGTCCTGTAAACACACCAGTGTTGGAGAAGTCATTAAACGCATCCCTTTTTTTTTTGGCAAGGAGACATCAACTCTATTTTTACTTGGACGTTGTCATCTAATTTAAGTGCTTTGTCTTTAATATTCACGAATTTTGGATGCAACTTTAAAACACAAGGCAAAAGCCTTCATTGGTAATTTTGCTCCAAATCCAACCCATTGTTGTGCTTGCTCTACTTACACATATACAGTGCTGAGAAAAATGATTTGCCTCCTTCCTGATTCCTTAGTTTTAATATTAGACAAATACAAAATGCAGGTTTGAAATTATTATTTCATTTCATTTAGAGAAACGGGAAAACCCAGCAGTCTCACCTACCTGGCCCTGTGTGAGGAAGTCGTTATTGCCCCTCCTTGATGAGTTAACTGTGATTAACTACATTGTTAAATACATTTTGTCTGTTTAATTTCACTAGCCACACCCAGGCTTCTTTACTGCCTGTTGAATCAACGTGCCTGACAGACTGATGATTCAACAGTAAGGAGGAGACTAAGCTCGTTTCACATTTACCAGAAAAACATTTTCATGATCCCCAAAGCTTTAGGGAAAATATTCTGTGGACTGACAAGATAAAAGTTGAACTTTTCCGAAGATTTGTGTCCAACATCATACCAGCAGTCAAACATGGTGGTGCTATGGTAGTGTGATGGCCTGGAGCTGCTTTGCTGCTTCGGGAGCATCACAGTTGCTGTAATCGATGGAGCCATGAATTCCTCTCTGTACCAGAAAATCCCGAAGGAGAATGTCCATCCATCCATTCCTGCCCTGAAGCTCGTGCTCACTTTGGATATATATGTAACATTACAATAATCAAAAACATATCAGATTGAAAGGAGGCTTTGGATCTTTTACCTTTATTTTCTTATTCATGAAAAATATGCAACGCCCCTCACCTGTCTGCTTTGTTTTCTCCCTCCTCTTCCCTTCTGCCTCTTCCCTTCTATTCATTTCTACCAATTTCATCCAATTTTTCTCCCATTTTTCTTGCTTCCTCTTACTCTCCCTTCCTGCACCTCCCCTCTCCCTGCTTATGCCCTCTTCCCCTTTCCTCAGGTTTGTCAAAGTCATTCCCGTTGGACAACTCTTTGTTCGACAGCTGGCTCGCCCAGTCGGTTCAGATCACCGCTGACGACATGCTGAGCCAGTGGGCTCTGGGTGCCCAACATCGGGACAAGAGCGGCAGCCTGCTTTCTGACCAGGTAGGGCTTCAGGAGCAGAGGGCACAGAAGACGATGTGTTAGCAGAGAGATAGAGAGACAGAAGGAATGAAACGCAGCAACGGGTCAGACTGCTGTAGTAAGGACTTTAGCCTTCAGTACAATGGGGTGCTTGCTTTACCAGGTGAACTGCTGAACTGAACATGTTATGATAAGAGATGAATACAACACAAACGTCTTGCTCAATACTTGGAAAAGAAAAAGTGGTTTGCTAATGCAACATTGTGAATAGACCGTTACATCTTGACCTGAATTCCAGTCCACTTCACCGGTGAACCAAACGAGTGCCAAGGACCTTCCTGTGAAGAGGCCACACCGACACAAACAGCTACATAAGTAAAAAAGTGAAGCGTTCTTCTTAGTCAAGGAAGGAAAAACGGCTACAGTGTACAAGAAAATGACACATACACAGAGAAGTTCGCTTTTGTGCATTAATTGAGTCTAAAACACTCCACAAGGACGACCAGCATTTCTTTTCCACATATATTAGAAATCATTTGCTCAGTTTAATTACTTTTTGTTAGTTTCAACTAGAACTGAGCACTGGTACTATTCCTGAATGCTGCTTGTATTAATGGAAAAGTATTTTTTTAAAAAGCAGTCATAAATTAATCTGTGTGTGTATTTTGATCACCATCCTAACACAGAACTTTATTGCATTTGTGCCTCTAACAAATGCATGCAAATACACAAATGTGTACATAGGCGAAGCTAATCTGTGCGTTTTAAAGTATAATGATGAACAGATGTGTACATACATATTTGTGACTATATACATTTTTTTAAAAACTGAGCAGTAAGCAGCTGCCTCGCCAGTAAATTCCTCATCCAGCGGACACATTCCAGCAACATCGCCTTGGATGAGGCTCGAGTCCCCGCTCAGTAGCCTCTGTGAGCTCAGCAAAGCGGCACCAGCTCTCCACCTATCCTGGGGTCCAGTCTAACCAGATCCCACCTATCCTGGGTCTGGTTAGACTGGTCCCTCGAACTGACAGGGGATCTGTGGAGCAGGCCAAGAATACCTGCTGCTATTAAAAAACAGTGGCGATGAAGACGATCTGATCACAGGAAGAAAGAATCAAGGCTGTAGATTGATGTCGAGATCCACAACAGTAGCCTGACATGTTTGCCTGAAGGGAAACTCTAGTGTGGAAGACCGAAACCACCTGATTGGTAGCAGCTCCATTTTTAAACTAGGAGTAAAGGCGATAAAGCAGTCACAATGACTCAACTCAACTCATCACCTTTTTGATGTTGAAACATAAATTCTGATTTAGAAATTGTATTCTAAATTTGTTTTAGACATTAATGTGTACTTAAACACCACTATGAAGCCATTTATAAAGATCTGTTACTTAAGTGGGAACCAGTAGTTTTAGGGCTGAGAGCCACAAACATTCAGAAAGTATTAAACAATGAACTATTGTGTTTTTCTCATCGGAAATATAGAATATATCAGCATCATACCAACATCAAACAGCTGCTACAGCTGTTCGTGATGGTCTAAAAGTTTGCATGAGGGTGCTTTTCACTCAAGTTTCAGTCATTTCATCGAGTCTGCGGTAAGCCAGTCAGCCAGCACAGCGTCAGTTTGTAGTTTGACACTTGAAAAAGTTCATCTGACTTTGATCAAAGACCTGATCATCGATTCTTTAGATTGGGTGCGGTTTTATATAGTTTAGTTTGTTAGTTTTTTCTTGTAAATTGATCGATCTGCTAATCAGAGCAAAGATGTTCTCCCCCCAGGAACGTGCTGTTTGTGTGCTGGCTGGCAGGGGGCTCTCACCAGATTGCGCTGCTGTTTTTGGATGTGCTTAAAGAACAATAAACACAACCGCAGTCATTTTTTCCAATTAAACAGGAACCTGATATCTTTCAGAAACAAAGATCTGCATAAATAAACAATGATGTAATTTAAACAAAGCCCACATGTCGCAAGTTAATATTAGGGGTGTAGTTTAAAATCAATAAACACAAGGCCTGTTTATTAAAAACAAAAAGTGTTAGAGGTTCAACAGAATCACGCCCTGAAGAAATAAAAGATCACGATGTAGAGTGCCGTCAGAACAGATCAGCTTTGTCATTTAGTCGGGTTCTTTTTTGCTCAGGAACAAATTGTGACATCGGTAGCTCACAGTCTAAACTGCTGAGCTGTTGGACGTGTGGGTAGGTGGGAGTGGGTGGGGAGTTTTTGTTCCAAAGTATTCCAAACCACAAAATCAGAGCAATGAGCAGATTAACTGCTGTATCAACTTTTCACATATATCTCGAATATTTTGTGTTATTTCACTTTTAAACATGAAAAGATTTGTTTGTTCAGTTGCATTTCCTCATCCGTTTTCCTCTTTCATCACCAATATCTGTCTTTCCCTTTCTTACCTTTCTCCTCTTTTCATCCAGCTCCTGCAGGGCGAAGAGAGTTTGCTCAACCTAATGATGGAGAACTCCATGCAGTCCACCTGGAAAACACCCCAGTTGGGGCGCAAATCGAGAGGGAGCAACAAGCCCCGTGTTCGTGCACCACCAACCACTCCGGCCCAGCCTCAGACGCTCCTGTCTGCAGCTGCTGCGTCCGCTGGCGGCAGCCCCTCCACCGCAAAGAGGCTCTGGGCGAGCGTGGCGGAGGAAAAGTCTGGCCACGTGAGTCGGAAAGGGGAAAAGAACAAAGGCTCCTCCAAGACCGTGCACCACCCCCTCCATCACCACCAGACCAGAAGCTCTGACCTTCACAGGGACCCACCGCCACAGCCGCCCATCTCCAAAATGGATTCCTGTCACATCTCGGAGGATAACAGTCCTTGGGATGGCATCCATGCAGGGAATGGTGTAGTATCAGGGGCTGGATCTGGTTTCACAGTGGGCTCAAACCCACCAGTCTCTGGTCTCGGGTTCACAATGCCCGACGCTGGGACAATCTTTCGTGGCGGGACCCCGCGGCACCGTCTGTCCCGCCAGGGTAAATCGAGAGTGAGGGGCGTCACCAGAGGTGTAGCGGGGTTCGAGTCCATGGACCTGCCACTCGCAGGGAAAGACGTATCCCTGTTAGACGCTGCTGAGACTGATGGCTACTTCTCTGACGGCGAGCAGAGCGATTCGGACACGCGCACTGGTGGGCGCAAGCTCCGCCTGCCGCAGTTGCACTCCGGGAACGAGGACCTGCTGAGAAGAAGCGTGCTGGCTTCCTAAAGAACTGAGATTCCAATAGACAAATACACACAAGCAGTTATCCAAGCAGAATCCCGCTGGCTAATTGTTTTTTGTTTTTGTTTTTTCCCACCTGTGCCCAGCATACAGTCTATAAAAACACGGCTGGATCGCTTTGTTCAACCAAAATCCCGATCACATCCATCAGTGGAAAATCCCCAGCTCCTAACCTGCTCTGTTTTTTAGGACGGAGGGGATTTGAATGTAGCCGTTTGCCTATCATACAGAAAAGCTTCTCCACTGGACTGCAGTTTGTTGTTAGCTTATCATAAGATGTGATACATTCAGCAGATTGAAAACAAACATTACCTTCAGTCTCTTTCTCTTGTTTTTTTTTTTGTGTTGTATATTTCAGAATCATTTCATTTCTGGGCGTCGAACGAAGCACCCAGTTCTGGCCTCATGTCTGTGGTATCTGCCAGACTTGGGAACAAACACTTTGGGGCATTATTATTATAATTATTATTATTATTCAAGCTGGTTTCAGGGTATGCTTCATTCTCGGCCTTTGTGGCCCGAGTTGCATCCAGTGAGTGCTTGTTTTCTTGAATATGTTCAGTGGAAAAGACAATTTCACACCAGAGTTGGTCTGAATATGTACAGCGGGTGACAACTTGTATTCAGCCTTGAAAAGCACAACATAGCTAGTCATAAGAGCTGTAATGTAAGCACTTGTGTGTATAATAGATGCTCATTCAGGGTTGGGGTCAATTTTCCTCCCTCGTTGACTGGGTTTGAAAAATGTACACTGAATCCTTCATTCTCAAATTTTTCACATTTTACTTCATAAAAGAAAAAACAACAACCAAAAAAAATCTACAAATCTCTAGCTTTGCCAGTTTCTGAATAGCGAACGCATTGACCCCAACCCTGGTGCTCATTCAGATTTTCACACAGACACACAGACACACACAGACATACTCACACACAAACTACCATAAGCGGATCCCTTTTGCTCACACCGCAGCCGTCGTTGAAATATTTGGTCTGACTTTTTGTCAGCTGCTTTCAAATTCTTCCTAATTCCGCGTTCTTTTAACTCCCGGGTCTTTGGAGAAAAATCGTCGTACAAACTCTGTGCCTTTCTTTCACTTGCCCTGTGGCCCTGCGTCCCCCTCAATCGCCGCCAACTTTCCAAATCAACCAAACAATCGCTGAGTAGATCAATCAGTCGTTTGTCAATCGGATTTGTAACAATCAAGCCAAAAGGAAATCCCATTGGAGTGGCTACTGAGCGTAGCCGGCATTGGGCTCCTTGTCACCTTAACAATTGTGTAGTGCCTGAAAGGATGGAAATGCATCACTTGCCATTTATCAACAGAGCATATGCAGCAGCTTGCAACGCAGAGCAACATCGTGCCGTCAGTGCAAAGAGCTGCCTGCTGCTCTGTGCCCCCCTAAGTTGCATCACTGTAGCCCAGAGCCATCAATAACCAGAGTTTGGCCAGTTACACTGCGGGCACCATGTTGCTGCCATTGAAAATTAGACCTCTTATTTAAAATTTCATGCACATTACTGCAAATAGTATTCATTTTGGGGTTTGGTTAATCAGCAGTGCAGTTCAGCTTTTTCATATGGGGTGGGTAGCTGTGTTCATGTAAGCCAAGCCTGAGAGACATGTTTTATAAACAGTTACAGACTGGTTAGGGTGACCATGCATTGTGTAGTTCATGGGTATATTCTTGCTACAGCGGCTGACGTCATGTGACACAAATTCAACCTCAAAAGCAGCTGAAATTCTGCTTTGGTTCGTAAGAGGACGAATCCTCAGTTTTGGCATTCTGATGTTGCTATTTATGTATCCAATGGAAGCGGGATCACTTGGAATGCATTCAGTGCATGTGGATATACATAAAACTATATGTAAAATCAGAGGAAATTAGTCATTTTTATTAGTCAGATCACCCATGTGTACCTATGCAGCTTATTATTTTGTTCTATGAAAACGTAAACACTGTCAGGCACCAACGTGGCAGCCGCTTTTGTTTGACATGGCCAAGCTTTCACAACTGATGGCTCTGAGGCATGTCTTGTTCCTACTAGATGGACGTAGACAGTGTAATAATCAGCTTCAGAGGCCTGCGCTCTTAAGTCCCTGAATTGATTTGATTGTAAATTTGTTTTTAAAAAAACACGAAACACACGAGCCGTTCTTGTTGTTTTTGTCTGAGAGTTGTATTTTGTACTTAAAGCAGTCCGTGGTATTCTCAGGGGTTAAAAAAACTTATAAAAAAGAACAATAAAAGGTTAAGAATTTATGGAAAAGCAACGAAAGACGTAGATATATATATATATATACACACATTTTATATCATATACAGTATATATATATAAATATATGAAGTGATGTGTGTTTGTCTAGAAACTTTCTTATTTGGAAAGCTTCACTGTTTGAACTCCAACATGACTACTACTGAGCATGCTCCTTCTCTCAGTACAGCATACGACCATCAGCCCTGGGTTCAACAGTCCCACTTTAACCCATCTGATCTGAGGTCAGATAGTATCGGCTAACAGATGGGAGTGTCTTTTGGGTCTCACCAAACTGGGATGACTTAAAGATTTGATTTTAAGGGCTGCTTGACCCAGGCCTGATGAACACACATTTGAACAGAGGCCCAAGTCCATTCTACTTTCTCCGTTTTCCTGTATGAACAGCTTCTCCCCGGTTTTCTGGAGTGACCATGCCAAAGAACAGATCTGTGTTACAAGGCAGCATATTTCAGTCTTATCTACGCAAACATATTAAGCTGTCAGACCGCTCGAACAGTGATGTCCAGGTCAGCAGATGTGATTCGACCTCCTCTAACCCAGGGGGCGCTTTTAATTCCCAACCTGGATAGATCTGCATTCACGGGGGGATTCCCACAGGAAATGCCCGGTGATGGTTGTTAAACACAGACTCGCATGTATTAACCCCCTCCAAAAAAGGAAAAAAAAAAGAAAAAAGCCAGTGCTGCTGAACTGAACACACAACATACAGCTCTCTCTCTCACTTACACGCATGCACACACACACACACATAGACGCTTACACAAACCCCAGAGCTGGTATAACAGGGTTACAATGTAAAAGTTTTTGTTATGTATATGTGGTCCTGACTGCATCAGGAAGCATGAGTTTACTCAGAGCGAAACGCCACCCCCTCCCCAACAACAGGAGAGTATTATCACAGGTCAGGTGACAGCGCTGCGTCTCTGTCCCCTCTTCGTCCCTTCAGGTGTAGCCATGGTAGAAGCACTCGCATTGTTGCGTGACAGTCTTGCGAGGACAGGCGGAGGACTTGGGACTTCTACGATGGCTATTACAGCTGACACATTACAGTAACGACAAAAAAAGAGCAACAAAGCTCGTGTTCCGATGCGAGGACGCGGTGACGTGTCGCCTCCGAATCCTCGGCCAGGTGTTCGTTACCATTCATGTGTTGCTAAGACAGAAAAATGTAATCTTGGTTTCAATATTCAATGTTCAGAGTAGCCTGACGTTGTAGACAGTGGTTTTAGACAAGGCCTCACATGTATGGCCTTAACATGTAGTAGCAAAGGCTGAGGCTGCACAGCTGCCGAAGGACAAAAAAAGGACTGAAAAATACTCATTTAGGGCTAAATTAGTGGAGCTGGTTAGCAGTATATAAGATTTCCTGCTGAGTGACGGTCAGATTCCACACAAAAACAAAGCAAATTGTACTTCTGATCTTTTTTTTTGCCTTGATACTGTGCAGCCTTAGCAAACAAAACTGGTTATTATTCTATATTTACAGTGTGGCTTCAATGCCCTCTCCTTCCGCTTCGTAGATACTGTAGACTGGAGTCTCTTGCAGGTTCTTTTTATCAATATCCGCTAGAATGCAACTTCAAAGCATCGCTATCCTCTGTGTGGTACGCCGGTGTGGGTGTTGGCTCGCAGCCCGAATGTGCTCTGATGATCTTTGAATTTTGCAACTCTGTCAGGTCGAATATCCACACTGAAAGGAGATCTAGTGCAGGGGGTTTCTCGCTTTCTCTCTGTCTGTCTATTTGGGTTGTGTCCCATAAAATTAGATGCAGTGTGAAAGTTTTTATCCTCATACTTGGAGCATCCGTGTCGGTAGGTCGCGTTCCTCTATGATAAGTCACCACTTAGAGAGGCAATAAAATGTGCAACAGAAACGCTGTACAGTCCTCAGCTTGCTGTATGTTGAGAGCAGAACTCTTCCCTCAGGTGTTGGCACTGACGCTGCACCACGGAAATAAACTGACGGGCATCAAGCACATAATGGCAGGTCAGAAACACACCTACACACAGTGATGCTTTCCGCTAGACCGATTGCTTGCAGGTAATTGGAACCTCGCCTGCGCACAGCTACTGTTTACTGTACTGACTCTGTTGTAAAACATCAGTGCACCAGCAGGGCTGGGCTCCTCAGAACCCCCTCAGCTGGGTGAAGGGTCACATTTACAACTTTCCATTAGCAAGAAAAGCAGCTTAGGATCCAGAAATGACAGCAGCAGTCAGTTCTGGTGAACGACGACATTAAAAACGGGGTTTTAAATTCCACGAATTGCTCCTAGTGGGTGGTAAAAAGTTGGATTTCTACAATTTAAAGTAATTTATTGCACTGAGGTGGTTCTGGGGAACCACGAGGGCATCGGGATGCAGTTCATAAGATGTCGTTTCTTCTTCTGTGGTTGCTCCTTCATCCAGAAAGTGGTCTGAGACTGTCGTGGGATCAGTGAAAGCAGGACTGGGTATTGCTTAGGAAATAAATACCTGCAAGCCACAAGGGACAGCAGTCCAGTAACAAAGGCGGGATTAGATCAGAAGTCTTGAAATGTCTCTAAAGCAGAAAATTGCAGGTCTGTCTAAAAATGTGTCCGCACGACAATAGAGATTGCTTAGTGCTTCCTGTTTCTGGTATCAATGCCTAGTCCTTGTTTCGCTGCCCTACACCAGCCGTACAAACCAGCCCACCTACCTACCGCTGGAGTTTATACTCATCTACAATAATGTATAATACTGTTCAACTACTACTACTAGACATTTTCATTTTCCGTGTTTTAAAGAGGCTTTTGCAAGCTATTTGTTTTGTTTTTTTCCTTTTATAATGCTTATCTGGCCGCTGTGGCTCGTATCAGACTAGAAAGCTGACTCATTATCTGCTTCTACTGTTTTTACTGGCGCTTTGCTCTCCTCTCCGTTACAGCAAAGTTATGGCTTCAAGGTCTCAGCATCCAGAACCCAGACACACACTCCACAGATCGGAGGTTTAGTCGCACAACCGGAGCTGCTGCCAAGGAAGAAACTGATCTGAAGTAAAACTCAACCTTCAGAGCTCGAGACTGATTGGTACAATCAATCAGTCGCATCTTAAAAATTTATTTGGTTAATTTATCAGAAATGGCAGATATTCCCCAGGTTCAGCTTCACAGCAGTGAAGATTTGCTGCCTTTTTTAAATGTAATGGTAAATGCAGCAGCAATCTGATAGCACCGCGTTGCTTTTTTGGATCAAAGCCTGCAACAAACCTCAAGAAGCACTCATCCGAAAAGCATTGCTTCTATTTTTGTGCCTTTTTTTAGGTGTGGGGGGGTGGGTGGGGGGCACTGTTTGTGTCCAGCGTCTCTTGGTGACTGAAGGTGGAACCAAAGAGTGATTGATGCTCTACCCGTGTGATCGCTTCATCCTCCACAGCAGCTCAGAGAAATGTTTTCAGACTAAATCTCCCGTCTGTACCCACTGCGTACCTTACTCTGCATCCACCATCCAGCAACTTCCTCCTCCTCCTCCTCCTCCCACCACCAGCAAACTCCCCTCTTCTTCTCCATCCTGAATCCCCTAAAAACAATCACCCTCCTGTTGTCTCCCTCCTGCCCACAACTCTTCCTCTCCCTGTCCAGTGATCAGCCTCCTTGGCCCTTGGCACATGGCTTTTTAAAGGTGATCAAAAAAGAAGAAGGACACCTATAGCTTTAAGGACAAATAATGACAGACGCACGAGGAGCTGAAAACATTGCACTCAGCTTTGCTTAACTCTGGCTTGAAAAGAGGGAAAGTGCGGGAAAGAGGAGAGTTGTTTAGAAAGAAGGAGAGGAGGGAGACTGTTCGCTGAACCGGAGCCAAAGAAAGACAAAAGAGTACAACTTGTTCTTTCCTCTGCGTTCTGTTTGGAGCCTGTCCGTACAGTCAGGTTAACAAGCAGCTAATATAAACAGCACCAGGCCCTCCCTTTCCCCTCCTCATGCCTCCTCTCCTCTCGCTCTCTCGCCTCACACAGCTGAGTCCCCGTCCAAGATTTGTCTTTGCAAAAATGTAAAAACTCAAATCGGGGGAGCCGAGCGGAGATACTTCCATTTCAAACGGCTTAAAAAACAATTCATTTGTACTGCATAATATATTATTAATCACCAGAACGTCTTGATACTGCTACTTAGAGCATAAATTAAAAGCCATTACCAAACAATTCTTTAAACTAAGAATTTAAAACTCTTAAAACTACCCATTCTCTATCTTACTAGGCCTAGATTCATCTCAACTCTGAAACAGTTATTAGCTTCTTTCAAGTTAAAGCTTCTGTGTTCACAGCCAGAGCTGCCATATTAGGCATGCCCCCTCTTTATGACATCACACAGATCCAACAGTGGAAAAAACTCTGAAAGTGGGAGCTTTTTGCTAGATACAAGAAAGCCATTAGGCATTGTAACAAGAGTAAAATGACTGTCAAAGAGGCTCTTTTTGTAGCTGTAATGCTAACAGACCCCATCATGTCTAACATGTCTGAACGTTTTTGTAATAAACCGCTGATGGCTTTGGTATTTTTGTAGGATTTGTTGAAATATGGAAAAAAAAAATATAACACCAACTTTGTCCTTTAAAAATCACAATGAAGACCAGATTTTCATTTATCCACTTTCAGTCTTACACTCTGGTTATGTTCATAGAAAAACATACATTTAGCCAACAGCTCATACCAATAAAAAGATCCAGGTTTGGAATCCAATCCGTTTTAATGTTTACTTTTGGAAATCTCACTTGAAACCTGGAAAACCTGGAAAGTCCCACTTTTTATGCTGCCTCACCCACCAAATTCAACAGTTTATTCAACTGTCTTTACATCTGGTTTTTCCATCGCGCTCCTGTGAGGTTCAGACATCCACATAACAGCAGACAAATTGAAGTGTAAATCCAAAAAAACACTCTCCCAAGATCCATTTAGACAAACCAGCAGTCTCCCAGCGTCTGTTCTGAGTTCAGCCAGGAAGCTCGCCCAAAGTGCAACAGGAAAGAAAGTGATTTCAACACTGTTTTGCAGGTGTAAATGTAATCTGGATACATCGCGTCGAGGCAGAATGGATTTCAGATGCAGGTTAAAATAATTTGTTAGAGGCCGTCTGCACTGTGTCTCTCTGCTTCTCCCGCTTGTAATTTCCACCGTGCGGTCCATCTGTCTCCGCTTTAATCCTCCTCCTTGATTTCTTCCATTTTTATCCATTTCCCCACTTTTTTGTTCTTCTTCTCTTGTTTCATGAGCTGACTCACTCACGCAAATGTTTATCTCCTGCTTCTGAGTCACTTCTTGTGTTTATCCCAGATTCGATACTTGCAGGGAACCAACAGGTGTTGCGATTGCCTAAATTGGCTCCCTCTGTATGCTTAAGGGTGTTTTGTTAGTTTTATGTGGTTGCAGGAGGCAAAATAGAGAGAGTCCACTGGCATAATTCTAGTTGAAACTAAACATAGGGAGCCGTCCCTCCTACGTGGCGGCTGATCTTTTGCACCTCCGTTGTTCTCCTCAACTCCTTCTCTCTTAAAGGTGTGTCCAAACATAAATGTGAAAGGAACAGAAAGAAGCAAGTTTCTATAATTAGATGCTACAAACTCTTTGCGAGAGATGAAAAAAGTTTCTGCTTGAATAATGCGCTCGTACGAACACACAGACGAGGAGAGAAAGGGAGACAGACGGATGGGAAACACAAATAAATTCAGTTTCTCGTGAGTCCTCACATCCGTCAGGGGCTTCAGCTGTCACGCTTGATTAATGCATACCTTGCAATCAAGCTCGCAGCTCATGTTTTTCCATTGGGAACATCAATTGAGAGGTGCAGCCTCAACCTTCACACCCCCACAAAAAAAGAATTTATGACTCTTCGTTTTGTCGTACACACCTTTAGAAAACATTCGTATAAAGTTGTGGTACATCTCGGTACATCTACAGCCACATTAAAAGCCTGAACGATGGGATGAGCGCTAATCACGTCTTCATCCTGCAACAAAGCTGCATCACAGCCAACATCTGGTCGCCAGGAGGACGGGTGGACCGGTTCCTCTGCTGAGTGTCAGCCGAGGTTATTACAGTTAAAAAAAAAAAGTGGGAACCAACATATTGGTTGCCTGGCATTAAAAAAAAACTGGACTTTTTTAATAAACAGAGATGGTACTGAAATATAAATATACGGAAAATCTCTTTAATTTAAAGCCCAGGGAACATTATATGATGCTGTTCTGTATTATTGTGATGCTAAGAAGGAGCTGCTCTTTAACTCCCTTTCTGGGTAGCTCCACATATTGGATTTTTATGCTGGATGCCCCATCCCCCAAAGGGGACCTGTGTTTATTCCTGGTCTCAAACCAGCGTCCTTTTGCCCGATAGGTGAAAATCCAAAAGGGGAAAAATGCTGGTCGCAGCAGGTCGAACCTCCTTTTAAAATTAAGGTCTCTTCACAATATAATCTTAAAAACATTGTGCCGATTATATAATTAGATGCAGTGACATTTAAAATGATTGATCACAGAGAGATGAAGGCAACCAAACGCCATCTTCTTAAGTGCTGTGGCATGTCTCCTGACCAGGCGTGTTGTCTTCCAAAAGGCTCAGCTGTAGGAAACCAAAAGCCAACATTCATCTGTTCTAGTTACTGCTGAACGTTAAAAATTGATGGCTCAATGTGGATGAAGTGCCAGAACAGATGTGGCCACCTCACTCTGTACTGTACTCTGCATGTATTGCATTTTGCCACTCTGACCTCTCTTCATTCCCCGTCAGTCCGTCTCTCTTGCTCGCTTTAATTTTGTGTAACTATCTGATTTATGTATTTCTTTGGCTTCTCTCTTCACCATTCTCCCTCAGCACCTCTCTTCTGTGCAGAGCAGACAGTTTCTGACTCATTAAATACAACAACAACAAAAAAAGATTTCACCCTCAGGTTTAAATAAGTAGAAGTTTAAATTAGCTTTTTTTTGGCAACCTCCAAAGAGCAACTTTTAAACAACACCCTTGAATCTCTGTTTTTTGTGACAAGGTAGGAGTTCGTCTCCCTCTCTCCCTCATTTCTGCTTTCTCATGACATACTTAAGTATGATTGGACATCCTTATCCTGCATATTATTGGTTGTATTTAAATGACACGAAGCCAATCGGCGCTGTCTATTCAAAGCAGAGCTCGGACACGTACTTTTTTCCCTCCTCCTGCTGTCTTTATTTGTCCTTATAAAACGGTTAAAATCTCTGCTGTCATGTCCAGTTTGTCCTCCACTCTGCATCGGTTCTTCAATACAATAATATGAATGTTGCAGGAGTTTATCCTTCTGTATTCTTTGTTTCAAAGAATGTTGTGCCATTTGTTAATAGCAAAGAGAACTATTGAACATATATGAAAAAGAAGAGCTATTTTAAATTATTTTTTGGCTTTTTTTGCTATATTTATTTTCTTGTATTAGAATCTTCTTTGTAGGAGGGAAAAAATCAAAAAATGTATTTTTCATTAGTGCGAAAAACCTATTTTCTTCCTTTTTGTACAATTTCGATGTTTTAAGCGAGACTTTGAAAAGCAATATGATGATGATGATGATGTTTCCTGTGACTGTATCTGCATGCTGTTTGTGTTGCCTTAATGATGGCTGCATCCCACTATGCCCCTGCCCACCCCATGCCTCCCCAACCTGACCCAACCCAGTCTGCTCCCTTCCTCCTCCCAACTTCATCTGATGGAGTCCCAGTCCCATCCAACCCAGTCCAGACCAGTCCAGTCCAGTGCAGTCAATAAAGCAGTGCTTTCTGTGTACATTAAACTCTCTGCCTCTCTGTTCATTACACAAACACAGCTGATTTAACAAAAATCTTTATTTTACTCCGGCTTTAGCAGAATTAGATTAGATTTTTAATACCAGCTTTCAGCTGAAATAAAAATAAAATCTCACTCTGACAAAAGCTAGGCTAACCTTTTCTACCATAATCATCAGCATTTAGTTACTTTCTTATTTCCAAAGAAATCTAGAATCACCAAAACTCTTGTGTAGAGTCTGAAAGAAGAGTAGAGAAATGTCAAAGGTCACTATAAAAATCTTTCTGCTGTGTCACAGTAAACAGAGTTGTATTTGATAGTTTGATTTATGAGGTTTTTGCTGCTCTGCCAATAAACCGAGGGAGAGTTAGGAGAGTAAAATTTCCTTTCTGCTGCTGAATAAATAAAAAGCTAGAACCATACAAGCAGCTTTGTGAGGCTACACAAGCCTGCTAACATTTGCTAATTAGTCTGAGTCTAGAGTCTGCAGGAAAAAATTTTGTTGCAGGTATCAAAAGGAGGAAAAGTGGAGCCTCTCCAGTCAAACTTATAATAGTTCACGGGCCACACACATACAGTTTGATTTCAAGTTGGCCGGAACAATAAAACTATTGTATGGAAAAAATGTACAAATATATTCAGAAAACATTCACATTCAATGAGACATCCACTTATAAAATAAATGCAGTACAGGAGGGTAAGTCTTAGAAAATATTTGCAATTTCTCATGTTTTTCTGCATACAGTGAGTTTACTGTCCTTCACGTGTACGGCATTTGTGACCTTACCCTGTGACGCCAAATATTTTATACGTTTTTGAGACCTATACGTCAAAATCACATTACAGTGTAATTTTGTGGGGGGGGGGGGGTTTCCATTAAAACCTGATGTATACAGTGTCAAATGTAGAAACTCATGAAACTTATACAAACTGGATTTTCTTTTTTTTGATTTCTCAGAAATTTCATTAAACACTCCAGGCTCAAAAACTTTGAATTTACTGGCAATTATATGTCAGTTCAGATTTTACAGGATTAATAACAGCTATGTCTATAATTCAGATTTGCTGGTTTTTCGACACCAAGCTGACTGTTTAACATCACTGAGTTAAGCGTTTACTAAAATTGCAAGCTGGGATATGCGCTCACCGGCCACTTCATTAGTTACACCTTGATTGTACCTTCTGTTGCGCTCTCTTTTGCTGTTAAAATGGCATTAATTCTTCATGGTGTCGATTCAACAAGGAGCTGGAAACATCCCTCCGAGATTTTGATACATACTGACATGATACAGCAGCTTACTGCAGCGTTCTTGGCTGCGCATTCATGATGAGAATCTCCCATTTGGTTGAGATCCGGTGACTGTGGAGGTCATTTGAGAACAGTGAACTCATTGTAATGGTCAAGAAACCAGTTTGAGAGGATCTGAGCTTTGTCATATGGTGTTTTCACCTGGAGATAGGTACACTATGGACATAAAGAGATGTACTTGGTCAGCAATAATTCTCAGGTAATGCTGAGGTGTTTAAACAATGCTCGGTTGGTACGCAGGCATCCAAAGGGCACCAAGAAACTATTAAAGTATTGTCCCGCACCACAACAGCCTGAACTGTTGCTACAAGGCAGGATGGATACATGGTTTCATGCTTTTTCTAACTGTACCGTCTGACTTTTACGGCAAAATTGAGACTCGTCAGACCAGACAAGATAATTTGATTGATTAACTGATGTCTAAATTTCATATTGTAAATAGTATAAAGAACCTGTAATATGGGGAATAAAATTAAACTATAAAAAGGGTTTGGGGATCAACAGTAACTCAAACCAAGAAAACATGAAAAAAGCAAAAAATGTAATTATCAGATGTATTCTGGACAGTTTAAACTGTCATTCCTTCCTTTTGTCGATCTAATCAAGCAACCTGCCAAGGAGAGACCTCGAACCTCAAGATAGCCAACAACCTGACAACGATCCGACCGGTCTTGAACGTTCTTCATTCAGGCTGGAATTTCTTGCCATGCCAGAAACTAATACTGTGGCAATGGCCTTTAAGAAAATCAGGCTCACCTGAAAAACACCACATGGCAGCAGCCTGGAGTTTGTCAAAGCATAGACTGAGCAAAGAAGAAAAAAGATCTGATGAAATACGAATCAAAATGCTTCTGCTGCAATGCAGAGTGCTGTGTCTGCTGGAACTGGGGAGGCTGATCAAACCTCTAAGACCATCTATACCTCGCAGCATGATGGTGCAGCTTCAGACTTGGCCAGAGACGATGGAGAGACTTGGCCAGAGGTCCAAAGGAACAATGCAGGAATCCAAATGCAGGCAAATCTCAAGAAGAGCATGTTTCTGACTGCCAGGGGCCTAAGAGCGGGGCCAATAAATTTCTCCTCCAACAGGACTCAAACGGGCTGCCAAATCAACGCTGGAGTGGCTTCACAACAGGAATGTGAAAGTCCTTCAGTGGCCTCAAAGCCCAGACTTGAATCCCAGAGAAAATCTGTGGAATGACTTTAAGATCGAGCCATATCCAAATGTGCCAAGCTGTTAATGTTTCCAGGAAGAGTTGAAAGGGAGCTGCTGTGACAAAGAATCCTCTCACAGTTGAATGAGCTGAATTATTCAGAATCTGCATATTAATAATGGCTCGAACAAATATCTGTCATTATGCACCAAAGAGCAAAGCGAGCAGCTAGCTGATGAACATATTGGAGCATTTAGCAGCTAATCTTTGCTCAGGACTTTCCAGAGCAAAACTAAAACAGAAGGACACAGGGTGGTGGCCAGAAACACCAGGAACTCTGTGATTTCAATTAAGCTAAAGTCAACTTAACAAGTTACAATATGTCAGTGTTGTATTTACAGCTATATGCTTCACCCTTAAGGGATCTTAAAGACAACAGTGCTGTGTTTTATGGCCCAAAACCGCATATCTCAGCCCAAGATCAAAATAAAACCACAGCTGATCTACTGAGAGCCATTGCACTTCTTATTACAGTATATCTGAAATCTTCAACTAAATTCCCAGTGTCCTATATCTCCACAGTGTGTCCACAGCCAAGTACAGAATTCAATGAATAACAGTTTTCATCGAATTAGACCCAATCTGTAGATATCATTTAACCTCTTCGCAAACCCCTAAGCACATCTTCATTCAGCGAAATGCACTTTACAGAATGATGCATAATACCAACCACTGGAAGCAGCTGGATAAACACAACTGCAGCATAGGATTTCTTATAGACAGCAGCTCAAAACTGTGTATACTTGTTGCTACTGTTGTAATTTACCCTATACAAATCACTTCAGAGGGCACAGCAAGCAAGGGATGGAAGCAGTGTGTGAGGCAGAGGAGAAAGGAAGCTCAAGAACGACACTGTGTTAGAAAATATATATGAAAAAACATACAGTATGAGACACTTATGGGTCACTTTATTAGGTACAAGTTGCTAGTACTAGGTTGGACCCTCTTTTCCTTTCAGACCACAGCGTAGATTCAACAAGGTCCTGAAAGCATTCCCCAGAGATTTTGCTGCATATTGAGATGGTAGCATCACACCGTTGCTACAAATCTGTCAGCTGCACAGCCTTGATGAGAACCTCTCACCACATCCCAAAGGTGCTCTCTTGGATTAGCTCTGGTGAAGGTGGAGATCATTTGAATACAAGAAACCACTTTGAGATGATATTTTCTCTTTTTGTGATCATTCTTTGTAAGAAATGGTGCCAAGCTACTAACCATCTATTAAAATATATCAGCTGATATCTATTGAAAACGGCCCAAACAGAGAATGTTTCCACGGGGCCATATTCATTCTCAATTACCAAGCACTTCCTATGAAACTGGAAGCACAGAGTGGAAGCTGTCAACTATTCCAGATTTGGTAAAATTATATTAGATCCAAGCAAGCCATAATCCACAAAAAAGCTGTGCTAATGGCATGAAGACAATAAATTACACAAAATCAAAACCACATATGAAGAAGGCTTTTATATAACATGATATTTAAATCTGATACACTGTAATTTGTTTTCAACTCAGGCAGCAGCACCATTAAGATGCAGCTGCCAAACAGCTTTCTCCCCTCTATTGATTTTTCATCAAAGTGTCAGATTAACTGACTGCCAGCACAAAAGGCTCTTAAATGGATCCCCTGATATTTTGAATTTTGGTCTGTCGTATATCTTAGCCAGACACTTGTCACGTTGTGGAGGAAACTATTTGCTGCCCGATGTCTTTCTGGACTAGGACACAGCTTATTATCATTCCTTACTGACCATGTGATTTAAATAGGAAGCTAATGAGTCAGCTGATGACCTAAAATACTTTGCATTCACTGACACATGGGAGAGCAGCTAAAGGACCTGTACATAAATTAAATCAATCCTCCTCCTCAGGTTCAAAGATAAGTATCAAAGGACAAATAAAAACTCTGATAAATGTATGGCGCAGAAAATATCTCTCACTAAAAATGTCATCAGTCATCTCAGCCAAGTGGCATGTTTTTAATAACTAAATTCACCATTCCTGCTATCCTTCTCATTGTTGTTATTAGCCTTTCTTACAGTTACACAACATCCTAAAATGACCCTCTCTGGGTTTGGTACAGTAAACAGTTAATCCCTCGACTGAGAATATAGCTGGCAGGGAGTAAAGAATGAACAAAAATTCATTTATTTAGTCTCAAATTCAAGCATTCATCATTTTCAGAGCTTCTTTAACCAACTCAGTCTTCAGTTATCAGCCAGCGATCCCAGTGGATTTTTGCACTTTCAGTCAATCAGGCTTAGATTACTGCACAGTGGGGATAACAGATCAGTCAGCACACTGCATGAAGCTGCCCTTGACTAATTTAATAAACTTGCGATATAATTTACATTTCCATAATTTTCTACTTCAAATAAGAGAAGAAAATATACCCCAAAAACAGAAAAGCAGCTACAACTGAATGAGGATTCTTCCTCAGCTTATTCCTAGCTAGCAACTAGCTTTTAGTTTCTAGTTGATGTCACATGAGGTTGACTCCACGTGTAAGCAGGACCAACACAATACAGGCAGAACTGTACATAGAGCTGCCACTCTGTGTTTGAAGGAAACCATTGCATCTCTGCAGGCACAGATCATATAATAGTACCATAAATCATTTCCTCAGTAATGAATTACCATGCCTATCTGTTGCCCTGCTTTGTTATCTCTTTATTGTAAATATAACTTAGCTGTTATGTAATCACTACTGCACAAACTGACTGAACATATTGAACATGTTTTTGCCTCGGGGGTCAGACTTCTGAAATAAAAACGGAGTGACTTTGAAGACGGCTGCTATCTAACAAATAATTTAACTTTAAAAGTGTCACCTCAGCCTTCTGAGGTTCTCCTGACCGATCCTGTGTACATCATAACTAATTGATAGTTATGAACAGTTAATGAAGCTAGTCAAGTCAAGTCAAGTGGCTTTATTGTCTTTCCAACCATGTGCAATGATACAGTACACAGTGAAACGAGACAACGTTCCTCCAAGACCCTGGTGCTACATACGACATATAACAGACAATCAACACAGGACTACATAAAGTGCAATGTGCAAAAACTGCAAAAAAAAAAAAAAAAACTGCAAAAAAAACCCAAAACAAAAAAAAGTGCAACACCGGACAGAACAGAACGATACAGACACAAGATACCGACTTCCACACCAATATAGAATCACTATTTAGGCTAACTTGAAGGAGAAATGCGTTTTCTCTAAGTCATATTTTGCTTGGCAATCAAATAATTTTTTCCCCCCACTGTGGCGCACTGTCCCTGCTACACCCTGTGTCCAAATCCATAGATGCTTAGCGAGCACATCCTCCCTTTGAGTATCATTTGACATGTGCTTATAATGGCATATCACCATGAAAAACATTTAAAAACCACCCAGAAGTGTATTAAATTCATGAAGAGGTCCCACACTAAGGAGGACATATAGGTCCTGACCTCCTCTTCCAGACTACCCCGTCTTTTCCTCCCAGCAGGTGTTGCTGTTGAGGCGTTCAGAAATTCAATAAGTGAAAAAAGTACAAAGTATTTTATAAACGATACTGACATTTTGTAATGGTTTGTTTTATCCAATTGCTCTCTATATTTTATCTCAACCTCCTCCGTCTCTGTGGACCGGCCTCCTCAGCTGATAAAAATCAGCTTAAATAAGCACTCCTTGTAAAAAATAAATAAATAAAACTAAATAAAACCAGAACTGCGGCAGGTGCATAAAAAAGTTTGCCCGGGTCCCCTGTGGTATGCTCAGCTCCGAAACTTCATCCTGCTGTTACCTGCTGAAGATATGAAGCTATGTGGTAAAATATAAAAATTCACACAAAACGAGGGCTCTCAAAAGCTTCTTTCAAGCTCCCTGAAATTGTTGTGGGATAGTGTGTCAGTAGTACAACTATACAGCAGCTTGAGCTAGTTAAACCTTCATAATAGCCCAGAACAATAACATTTAAATTGCGAAAAAGGAAAAAAAAAAGATTTTCAAAAGCTTCCCACAGGAATGAAAATGAGTGCTTTGTAAAGAAAGCCAGGTGCATGAAATCTCTCCAGGTGCTTTTGCTTTGTGCATCTAAATTGATTTCCATTATTATGAATATGTCTGTTTGTTTGGCTCATTTCCAAGCTGTGCTTGTGTGACGCACTGAGGGAGCCGAGGTCCATCTGAATCCAAAGGAGGCTTTTAGATTGTAATGCAGATAGAAGAGAGAAGGAAAACAGCTGGAGGAGATGGTCAGTTTATGATCAAGCAGGGCGTGATGCAGAGCTGATTCACCAACCATTTTTTTCTTGTTACGAGGAGCTAAAACAGGGGTGTCAAGCAAACAAGGATCCAACTGGAATAGGGAGTAGTAGCAGTTAACGATTTCAGCGCCACAAATCTGTAGACCTGTTGTGATGTGTAGTTTTTATGTACATTTGCACATTTTCTGACTGTACTTCAAAGTAAAAGTTTTTTTTTCTAAAAAAAAATGGCACCAGGAAACTCCAGCAAATGGTTTGACTCACTTTAGATCAAATGGGGCCTGTGTGTTTGACACAAGGGTCTAAAATAAACCCACACAAATAATCTTCTGTTGTTACTGGGTGCCATCCACCATCAATGGATGTGTGCCATCAGATTCAGGACATCCTGCAACGACAGAGGAAGGAAGTGGGCGTCTTTGCTGGCAGGATCTGAACAATTGTATCTGTTACAATCTGATATACTGTCCTCCACACACAGACACACGCAAACACACGCATGCACTGTGACAACACACAGAACATCATCTTAGTCCTGACACAGGCGCTTGAACTCGCACTTTTCTCTCTTTTTCATTCCCTGATCGTTATCAACAGCAGAATCGCATCCAGCCAAGACAAGTATTTTCACATGTCAGGTGTTGAAATCACTGAGTACAACAGCGGGCTGAAATGTCGAGAGGCCACTAGGGTTTAGTGTGTTCCACTGATGAATTATAAGCCATCTCCTCTTAAAGCAACAAACAATGTATTCACCAGAGGGCTGGGCTTAAAAAGAAGGAAAAAAGATACCAGAGCCTGCTGACATGAAAGATAGTTTGTGTTTGTTGCTCTTGGTCGAGGTCCAGGGTGCTTTGCAGTAAGTAATGCAGAGCAAGAGCCCTTGTAAATACTTAGTATAGCCAAACAAGGGTGGAGGTGAGGAGAGAAAGACAAAGGGTTATTAAAGGTATTAGCAAGTTGAAAGAGCGAGTTATAGCTACTAAATTGTAAACCAATAACATTACTGATAAGAGGCTTCATATGTGGCTGGCCAAGAGTGACCAAGATACAACACAGGGCTTTGCAGTTAAATTTTATTTTATTTCATTTTATTTTATACATATCGCCGTACAATTTTTCTATACATATTTCTGTACAGTGTTACCTGTATATACGAAGTTGGTTATGTATATACTACCACTTTGTGTCTTCCTTTTATATTTTATATTGCTATAAGAGCTGTGTAACACCCAAATTTCTCATCCATGGGATAATAAAGGTTTATTCTATTCTATTCTATTCTATTCTATTCTATTCTATTCTATTCTATTCTATTCTATTCTAAAATGCACAGACTGTGTGATTAAAGCTAACAAGCTTATGCACATCTTGTCAATGGAAGCTGGTTGTAGCACACTACAGAGTGAGCCCTGACCCTTGTCACTGGACTTTCTCACACACAGCAAATCAAAGCTGAGCTAAATTACCTGGATAATCCCGCTACAAAGAGGGATTATGCAGGTAACTTCAGGGTTAAACTGTGGTTTCCACTGTTAAAAACCTCTCACTGGGGTACTTTTGCCATGGCTAGAAACTCTAGTTCACTGGTTATATTTGAGATGAGAGATCAACAAATGTGAAATCACCTCCGACTGACTCGTCAGTTCAATAGCACCACTATTCTTGGAAGATCCCACTGACCTGTGTGTGCAGGTGTGCAGATAATAGAAGAGTGTAAACTCTTTAAATTTCCCCAAGGAGCATCACAAGAAATAAAGACTCTCAAAAATAAATTCACCACAACTTTATTGTTCGACAAGCATTATAATTAAAACTGCTTTATGCACATCTAAACATTAATTTAATAGAATATTTTCTTTGTCTTATCGATAGAGCACTGATACTCTGTTGCCTTACACAGTCAGCATTCACAACTACTTTCCTTCCTCAAATAGGCTCGATTTTATTGATTTTGATTTTATTGTACATCTTTTACAGGCTGACTAATCAAAGTGCTAAAGGCACACAGGTACTCATACAGCACTTGTAAAAGTACCTCAGTGCTTTTAGCAGCTCTGGTGCCCATAGATTATCCATGTCTGTGATTGTTCACATGCAGCCAACTGCACTCGTTTCATGTAAATGTACTTGTAGCTAGGATGCTACACTTTGGATTAACTTATTGACCACTTGTTCCAGTTTCTGATGTTAGGTGAGTTCAAAAAAGCAAAGATAGATACCCCTCAGTTTGTTGCTTCATGACCCTGCCCATAGATTATTTTTTAGCAACACAGTGGCTTGTATGAAGCACCAACCAGTTATAAGCAGGGATGGGCAGTAACGCGTTACTGTAATCCAATTACTTTTTTCAGGTAATGAATAAAGTAAGGGATTACTATTGCAAAAAAGTAATTAGATTACTGTTACTTTCCCGTAAGCACACTGTGTTACTGCGGTACTAAACTGTGATTTTGTTTGTGAGAGTGTCTCATGACAATGATGTACAAGTGTGCAACGTCCGTGGCAGCAACAGACGTGTGTAGATCAACAATGGATAATATGGAGTGCAGGAGAGAGTACAACCATGCAGCGTTTGAAGCTTGGAAGTACTGACATTACTTTGAGTTTGATTCCGTAAAAAGTGACAAAAACTTTGCACTCTGCGTGGGGAAAAAAACAGGTGAAAATAGATTTAAGAATGGCAGGACTTAGTGGTGCTGAGTCTTTGATTTTATTTATTTATTGCTGTGTTTTACTTGCATCTATTTGAAAGAGTGTAAACACAAAAAAATATTTTATTTTATATGCTGGAATATGCAGAAATAGGTTTAAATGGTAAACAAATTTCTTCAAGTCAAAGACTGCATATAATTTAATTTTTGCTTGATGCAATGTGCATAAAGTTAAAAGATTAAAAGTAATAAAACAAGTTTTAAAAACAAATGTTTTCATTTGATCCAGTTTTATATGATGGATTATGCAGAAAAAGTAGAATTGGGCTGAAAGGTCTATTACTTTATTAGGGATTCAGGTTGTGTATCATGTTTTTAAAAAGTAACCAAGTAATAAAGTAACTAATTACTTTTGAAAATAAGTAATCAGGAAAGTAAGGGGGTTACTTTCTTGGAGCAATTAATTAGTAACTAATTACTGTTTTCAAGTAACTTGACCAACACTGGTCATAAGTATGTACCCATTTTTGCAGACACATACAAGTAAATAAAAGACATTGACAGCAATGTTGTTGGCACGCTCGACTGGGTTGCATTGCTCATAGTGTATTAGATGAACATCTTTAATTGTGTTCTGGCAGATGTTAATTAGCTTAACTTAATAGAGTCAGAATTGCCAGGGCTTACATGGTTTAATATTATATTCGGATCAAATTTTTGACCATTTTGATATTTCTCAGATCTTTGAAGCAGCTCGATATCCACTTTTACTTGGACTGGTTCTTATATAGCACTTTTCTACATGAACAACCTGCACTGTATGTCTGATTTATCCATTCTTACTTTTTGCACTTTTTTCTAAATCTATGTGTTTTCTATCTTACATTTACACACACACATTCACAAGCCCATGAATGGGTCAGTATCTTGCCCAAAGATACTTGGGGAAAGTTGGTGAACTGAACCAACAACTTTTCGAATGGGAGATAATCTGCTCCTTCCAGAAGCTTAATATTAGCCTCCTACATCCAGTCCAAAACCAGTTATAATGTGTGTTTGGGATAATCATCCAAATGAACACCCAAATGTGTCCAAGTTTCATACATCTAGTTGTTGATTTGAAGTGGCTTTCACTATTTCATCTATTTTGTGCAATGTGCGAGTAACACCGGCAGTAAAACAGCCCCTGAGCATGACACTACCACCACCATGCTTAACAGCTGGTACAGTGTTCTCAGGTTTGAACTTTTACTCCTACAAACATACCTCTTGTCACTGTGGCCAAATAGTTCTTTATCTCATCTGCTCATAAAACCTTCACTGAACTCCTTAAACTTTCCCATTGTTCCAATTAATGGTTAAACCAATGAGGGCTATCATCATGTCAAATAATTTTTATGCTTGGCAAAGAAAAACTACTGATTGTAGTCAAGCAAGATCACTAATAAGAAGTTAACAGGCCTTTGGGTTGTCAAGTTAAAGTTGTATATTTGAGTCTGCATGTATTAGAGAAAATCCAAAATAAATTCAGTCTTGTGCATCCATCTTTAATGACTCACTAAAGTCATTAAAGGTGGATGCTGTATAATCATTTCACCCTGGAAAAAGAACAGTTCAAAGAAATAATTGAAAGGTCAGAATTACCATGACATTCCTGCCCATGAGATTATGTAAACTTCTAAACAAAATGTTCGAGTGATTCATGTATTACATAAAGTGTCACTTTAACATCAAAATATGAATGTACTGATTACTCTGTACTACTCTGAACAAATCACGGTGAATTCCTAACAGTCAGGGTTTGTTTTTTATTTATTTTACAGTCATTTTTATTTCTTTTTCAAAAAAACCCCTAAAATATGTGGTTTCTAGGTATGTAATATTTAAAATAGTTATGCAGAAAAACACATAAATGACCCTACACAACTTTTCATTATCCTTGCCACACATATGGGGCAACTCCTTTATACCTCACTCAAAGCTTAGGTACAGTAGTTCTGCAGCTACTGCTCCACTATTGTAGACATGATAAGAGTATAAAATGCCTTATCAGCTTTCTTTCTGTGTGCCTTACCCATACAGAGAACTTTTTAGAACAAGAATAATATGCATGTTCTGCTCAAATACAGTATAAAAGACAGGAGCTGGCCTAAAAGTGCTTTCTACAGCGTAATATCATAATTAAGGAGGAGCAGGACAAAATCATATGCACCTGAACCTCATTTGTCATCTAGCAGATGGTTCTTTTTTCTTCCAAGCTAAATAACTGAAGTCAAATCTAGTTTTAAAGATGCAGATGTATATGAAATAGCTACTTCTCCTATAGGCACACATGCGCACAGATAACTTTAATAGGCCGAAAAAGCAAAAGACTATGATCACCTCAGTTAATGATGTAGCAGCACATCGGCACCGGGTGGTGAAATCTGACAGACTTGCAGGCAGTTTGTTTGCCTCACACCCATGTGACTTAGAAACACAGCTGAGCAATGTTTGATTACTGATGCCAGATAATGTTATCATTCCATTATGGGCTTTGTTAGCGCACTCAATCTCCATAAATGTACAGGGCACAGCACAGAAGAAAATATGAAACTACAACTAATCAAAACAGCCGATCAAGTCTGTGAATAATTAAGTTAAACTACAGCGTACTGCATATAAAAGACAAGCATCGCTTCCAGAACCACAGAATGTTATATACCTATGTGGTATGTGACTTTTGTTGCCATGATGCCAGGTCTCTCTTGGAAATGAGATTTTAAATCTCAATGAGATTTTTACCTGAATAAATAAAGGATTAGAACTATGATAAAATAACTCACTTTTGCCTTGAGGCTGCACTTGTTGTGATTTGACACCATATGCATGAAACTGAATTTAGTTTAGTTTAATTTAATGTAGACCCACAAGGGAAAAAACAATTCCTGGACCTGGACTTCCAGGTCTGTACAACCTCCACCTACCTGCTCACCCTCTGGTTTCCTCTTGGCCTGTTTGCCAAGAAGACAGAATCAAGTAAGAACTCACATCAAACAATTTTAAAGAACTATTAATCACTTTGTTTGTCCAGATACTAGCCTCGCTCTGATTAGCCTCTCCTCTCTGGCAGAATCCCAGCTCCACTCTACAAAAATTTCTGAGCTGTTGCATTCATTGGTTCCCAAGCTTTGGGTCTGATGACCTGTTTATTTGCAACAAAATCTGTTAACTGGTCTTCTTTTGACTCCAATTTTTTGTTGGCATTTGACAGAATATTTACAGATAGGATAAAAGTTGTAAAGAAATATTAAAGTAGTGTTTTTAACTCATTCAGTCAGCCAAACTGATTTTCCAGATGTGATAATTTGCGTTGTCAAGCCCATAATGGTTGTAGTCCAGTCTTCTGAAATCTTCTACATCATACAGGTCGGTCAAAGCAGTGTTTTAGAGAAATATTGCAAACAGACGACCTTTACAGGATAGAATACTATTCCAAGAGCAAGAATACAGATCAGTTTCACTTTGTAATTTTTAAAAACTGATTACTATTTTTCCACAACCAGGAAGAAAACCGCATTGTTCCTCTTGAATCTGAGGTTACCCTGGCATTTCCGGAGGAGTGTGATCTCCCTGTAGCTGGACCACATCCTCCACAGGGGAACTGTCACCCCAGTTTGCCAGTCCATAGGCACTGCCCCAGACTCCCCACGACATTGCAGACATGTGTTAGCCAGGATAGCCCAATAACATTCAGAGACTTGAGGAATTCAGGGCGACTCTTGTGAAACACTGGACCAACTCTTCATCCTCTCAAGTATAATTGAGAGTGAGTGGAGTTTGCCCAAGCAGTCTGCATGTGTTTGGTGGACTTGGAGAAGAGGGGTTGCTTCGGGAGTATGGGATGTCTGGCCCAATGCTACACCCCATTATGTCCATGTAGCAAGAGCTTGGTTTGTATTGGTTTGCAGAAAGTCCGATTTTTTTCTGGTGGGTTTTGGACTCCTTCAGGGGTTTCCTGTCATTGATTCTGTTCATAATTTTTATGGACAGAATATTGACTTATTGTGGAAGAGTTTAAGTATCTCAGGTTCTTGTTCACGAGTGTGGGGAGAGTGGAGTGTGAGACTGACGGATGGATTGGGGTGGCTGTATGATCTGTTGTGGTGAAGAGAAAGGTGAGCATAAAAACGAAACTGTTGATTTACCCGTCAGTCTATGTTTTCCACACTCACCTGTGATCACGAGCTCTAGGTAGTGACCAAAAGAACAAAATCACGAATAGAAGTGGCAGAGTTTCCTTTGAATGTTGGGTGAGTTCTCCCTTAGAGACAGGGTGACCAGCTCGGCCATTTGAGAGGGATTTGAAGAGCCGCTGCTCCTCCACATCGAAAGGAGCCTTTTACGATAGTTTGACAAGGATGACAAGGATGCCTCGTGGACTCAATCGGTATTCCGGGCATGTCCTACTGCGAGGAGGCCCCAGGGCAGACCCAGGACTCACTCCAGGGATTATATCTCTCAGTTTCCCCTTGGATAAGCTGGGAGGTGGCCAGGGTGAGGGAGAGGCTGAACCTGGGTATGTGGCAGAAGATGGATGGATGGATGGATGGATGGATGGATGGATGGATGGATGGATGGATGGATGGATGGATGGATGGATGGATGGATGGATGGATGGATGGATGCGTGAGTTACTATTATCACTTGCTTGTACTGACATCATGAACATGACAGTAAAACCAAATAAATACATAAATTACATAAAATACAATTTTCTTTTTTGTTTATTTTTTTTGAATAACTTTTAAAATGATTTTCTAAAATCATGTTCCTATCTGATAATGAATGAGTGCAATTGTTGTAAACCAGCAGAAGAAACGTATCAGGTAGTCTTTTAAATTTCCATTGAACCTTATCTTATCTAACTGATACAATCTTAACAAATATTATAGCATTTTTATTAACCTTTAAGCTTTAGTGAATGAAAGCATTGGCACCAGATGACAAAGGGAAAAGGCAGGAGATCCTATAGACAAACTGTCCAGTCATTAGTATTGATAATAATCATAATCAAAGTAGGATATCAGATTGTAAAAATCTGAGCCTTTCTGTTTTCTCCAGTTACAGCAACAACAACAAAAAAAGACTTAGAAGAGCTTGTGACCCTCAGCTGCCTTCCTGTACTGCCCTCTGCTGGTGTTCTTGATCTGGCTTAATAGTAGTGTTTTTTTTTAATATGCTATTGGGCATATTAAGACACTGTAAGCTGATAAAACAACTTGACTTATAATAATACACCAAGCACCATGACAGCTGTATACATACATCTCCTCCAAAAAAAGATATTTTTTTCATATTTTCCATATTTTCACAGCTACAAATATCTGTCATCTTCAAAGCAGAACTTACCAAAAACATATATTTACTTGCACTATACTTGCACTCCAAACTATTATTTGTACTTATGTTTTGACCTTTGTCCACATCTATATCTACATATGGCTCTTTAGTAAATCATGCTTATTGGATATTTACAAAGATTCATTACTGCTCCAGATTAATTATGCTTTATAGTACATTTTCTCGGGGGTCGGGGGCTATAAGGTTGATTTGGATTTGTTGATTTAGTTTAAGGTTATCTGGGCAATTATTTGAAGAAAGAAAGAAAGAAAGAAAGAAAGAAAGAAAGAAAGAAAGAAAGAAAGAAAGAAAGAAAGAGATCTCTTTCCTAATTAATTTTTCAATGAAGCTGGTAGAAAACATCATGGAGTTAAGTAAAGATATTAAGGAGGATTAATAACAAGTCAGAAAAAGAGAAGTACAGTGTTCAGAGAATTCAACTGCACATGAGGCTCCTTAATAATGTGGAATTTGTTGACATGGGCGTGAAACGTCCTGAGAATAGACTACAAAAGGCATACCTTACACGGTCTGAAGCGCTCGAGCTGAAGGCTACTGGACTTCTTTTTTTGGTTCTTGAAGCTGTATCCCCTCTGTTCTAAACTGAAGATCATCCTCAGATGATCCTGAAATGAAATATTGAGATATCTGTTTATTTTGGGATTTCAGTGCTTTGTTCAGTGTAAACTTTGTCTTTGATTCTTGTGCTGCTCTGTTCACATTATGATAATTGTGCAGTTTTGTGATTGCTATAATTTTGTAAGTGCTGTTTAAATAAATATTGTTTAAAAAAAAGTCCAGTTGCCTTCAACTTAAGCATTTAAAACGACCACGATCTGGATAACTGAAAGCCTACATAGACATACTGTACCTTGGGTATTTTACCTAAGGTGTTCCTAAAATGTTGTTTCATGGAGCTCTTATAAAAAAGAACCACTGGTGAAAAATATTACTTCATTACTGAGGCTGGAATTGGAGTTTTGCCTTTCTTAAGGCTTTCTGTGACAGAGATAAAATTCATGAATGATAATCCCAAAGTCTGCTATACAGCAGCCTTTAAACTGAGGATATAAATTATATATACAGAAATGAGGTTCATCATTTTAAACTTAAATCTTAATCTTATTTCTAGAGTTTTAAAAAATGCTCTTAATACAAGGTGACAACTTCAGAAGAACCTGATTCTATTAACTGGTTATGTAAAAATTACCTTTGACATTATTCTGAATGGTCTGTTGTGCAAAGACATCTCTGCTTCCATAAAAGATGGTCCAGTGTATCCTATGTATTGGTAAGATAATAAAGAAAGCACTGAACTGCATTCTTTGGAGAATTTGACCAGCTTCTTTCATGGCTGCCATGTGGATACTTCTGCATCACTTCACTCAGTTATGAACCTTTTTAAGCTTACTAATTACTCCGCCTCTCTACCTCATAGGATCCACACCTATGGTTTCTGGGTGGTTTCATTGAAACACTCAGTGACGTGCACTTCAATTTATAACTTTGATGTAACATGTGTTTTCAGGATTTTGGGTAGATATTCTGTCTCTCTCCATTAAAATGAAAGTACGGTAAAACTAAGACTGTTCATTTCTTTGTACATGAGCAAACTTACAAATTCAGCAGGATATCAAAAAATTATTTCCCACACTGTATACCACTAATCCTTGAACCCTCGACATCACTTGCAGCTTGTCTTACCTCTTTATCACTGGCTGTTAGCTAACTGCTACATTTTCCATATTTAAAATCAATGAAGAGGTCAATGCCACTGTTTCAGGTACACATTTAAAAATTCATATCTGTTAACAGTAGCCCAGTTTTAGTGTACTTACTTTATTTTACAAGTCTTTTAGTTTCCAAATAACATCCAATGATGTGAGTTTAACTTTGCAGTTGCAGAAAATAGAGGCTGCAACTGCAAAGCTCCCTCTTCTCTTTGACTTTGCAGTGAAATTGTGTTTCCCTGTGTGTTTTCATGCACATGTGCCATGTGCTTAAGTGTTAGTCTATATGCATGTATACTGTTCTCCACACTAACTGAGTTCCCTCTTGCAAATAAGTGTTTGTGAGTCTGGCACAGAGCATTGTTCACAGCAGTGGTGAAGGACACATCCCCATGGCTTGTATACACCCCCACACTCACAGACACCTACTATAAATAGCCTTCAGTGTTTCAGTGTTTGCTTAGCCCTCACTTTCAGAAACATTAACAAGACTGTTGGCTAGAAAAAGGTGACACAAAAGCGGAAGAACAATGTCGGAGCAAAATGGATAAAATGTTCAGCTGCCAAAGTCAAAAATATGCTATGAGCCGTATCACCTCAAATATTTTAAAGTAGAAAATTTTGCCCAACTAACACGCATTTTAGTCCATATTTAATATGTTTGCCAAAATTATACCAAAGATTTCTTCTTTTTCTTCCAGCAGGTGTCTTTACGGGTCACCACAGTGGATCATCTGCTTCTATCTCACCCTATCCAGCATGCTCCTACACTACATCTCTGAATCTTCTCACTGGTCTTCCTCTTTTCCACCTGACACTCATCTCCATCTGCCCCGCCCTTCCTTTACCCTCTTCTTGACTTTTCTTATGCACTGCCCATTTCCATGGTTGGGTGACCCCAGGTATTTTAACCCATCTACCCTTACTATCTCTACTCCTTCTAGCTTCACTGTTACTGTCTCCCTCACATTTTCACACATGTAATCCAACTTTCATTCCTTTGCTCTTCAGAGCTTACATCCACCTCTCCAGGCTCTCTTCTATTTTCTCTGTAGTGTCAATATATTACAATATCATCTCCAAACATCATAGTCCAATGACTCAGATTGGAATTAAAAGCCAATGTAGGGAATAACCTCTCAAGGCTTTTTGGGGAATAATTCTTGTATCAATCTCGGGAGATCAGTGTCTCATTTGAAAACCCATATGCTTCAGAATGAATGATGCCACTCAAAAGTCACAGCCATGCTTGATTACCGGTATGATTTTCAGACTTAGGCCAGATATGCAGCTGATCCATGAATAGAAAATGTTCAGTTTTGTCTTCAATAACATAGAGTTGTGTGATTCTATTGTAATTTTCTTGCATTATTAAACCAGCGTTTGTGCTTTTTTAGTCAAGAAAGTGCAGCAAGGTTTTACAGCTACAGGCCCTTAGTGTTCTTCTTATATAGCAACACACTTTCCTTGGTGTGAAGGAAATTTATATATACATATATATATATGTATATATGTATATATATATATATATTTTCCTTCACACCAAGGAAACTGTGTCGCTATATGAGGACAAAACTTTCGTAGAAGTTTCTTAGAAATGCTCTTAGAATAGAACTTCAGATGTCTTTGTAATCTCTGTTGTTCCAATGAAATAATGCCCTCTCTTACATTTTTACAGTAGAAAGTTCCTCTGCAACAGTTTTTTTATCTGCACTATTTTATTACTTATACATTAAATTAAAGGTAAATCTGTAGCTTTAAGCTTGTAAGTAATTCTTACATTTGTTTTATTCTTGGAAACAAAGATGTTTAAAAGAAAAAATTGGGAGTTAGCCAATATTGTAAACTGTTTATTTTATTTATGCAAATGAAACAAATACACCTTCTCTGTGAATGAAAACGCTGAGTCTGATGTTCAACTCAGTGTTCTGTTCGATAAATAGATGTAAGTGGTCTCATTGTATTCAAATGCAATTAAACTCTATATCATCAGAAAATGGTTTTTTTTTTTTATATTTAAAAAGCTTTTAATTTTAATTTTTAAGTAACGATTTAGGGAGTTTTGGACTGTTGGTTGGACAAATATCTGATTGCATTCAATCTGGGGAAAGGTGTAAATGATAACTGACACTGGTGGTGTTTTATTTCTTGTCATTCAACTACATCTATATTTAGACAGAAATTTTGTACATATACTCATTTAAATCAGATGATATAAATGATTATATACATTTATTACATAAATTATTTACATTTTTACATGTTACATGGAAGGAAAAAGTCAAACTAGTTGTATCAAGAAAAATAATACAATATAAACAATACAAAAGTTTAAAAGCTGGTCAGAACAGGCAGACTTTACATGATAATTTTATACATTTATTTTTCTTTAGAAATTTACTATGTTGACGTATTTTAATGATATAAGAAAGCAGCCTGAATACTTGCTCTACCAATAAATATAAATACCAGCTGTATTTTTATTTAGGCAGCTTCCCACCACTGGAATCCAGACTAGTTTTAGTAATGTTAATATGATAAACAAAATTAGCTTAAATAGTTTCCATCATTTTGCCTGTTGTCAAACAACCATGGCTGTGTTCGGGGACAGACTATTTTAGCTATAAAAAGGAACCAGAACTCCGTGCTTTATCTCTGATGTAATCCTTCACAAAAAAAAAGGTTATATTTAGAAGGTCCCAAACAATGACAGTGTTTATCGTATCATATCTGTGTTTTTGTATCTTGACTCTTTTGTTTTGTTTCTGTTTGAATCAACAAGGTCGCTGTCATTCTCTTACTGTGGCCACAGTCCAGCTTGAGGCTGCACAAAGGCCACACGTAAGCTGCAACTAAAAATAAGTTTTACATAAAGAAAGGAACTGAAGACAATCAGGGTGGAAGCCAGGAGACAGAAAGTGGCAAACTCTTTCGAAGAATTTATTTGATGCTTTCAAACATTTAATTATAAAACATAGTGTTTTTTCTGCTTGAGCTGTTACTATGGATAATAATAATAACAAATGGTAAATGGCCTGTATTTGTATAGCGCTTTACTAGTCCCGCCTAGGGACCCCAAAGCGCTTTACACATCCAGTCATCCACCCATTCACACACTGGTGGAGGCAAGCTACAGTTGTAGCCACAGCTACCCTGGGGCAGGCTGACAGAAGCGAGGCTGCCATATCGCACCATCAGCCCTTCTGGCCAACACCAGTAGGCGGTACACTGAAAAAAAAAGTTCTTTCAATTTACTTGATTTTATTGTGTACATCGGTCCCACACAATATGAATAAGTATGACTGACTTAATTTTCCACTTTCCCTCAAGTAATTAATGCTTGTCAAATCAAAGTATTTTATTTACATCAGATTACTTTAAAAAATCATGTTTGATGTACTAATATTAATCTGTTACCATAATATCAATGTATTGCATAATGTCAATATATTTTAATGTTTAACACCAACTTATTTTTGATTGCCAGTGGTACGCAATGATATTGTGTAATGTAAACACATTGCAATTATGTTCCTGCAACACAAATTATGGCTTTAAATCCTACTTATTTTTTTCAATTGAAATATTAACTGATCGTTATTGACAAAAAAGGCAAAGACCGTGAGTGCTGCTGAACAATTCACCTTTATTAAAGTGTAACAGCAGTGAAAGCAGCAAGCTGCCATGAACAAGTCCAAAATCACATCAATAAAAAAAAATTGTTAACACATTTTTAAAGATAGCCTGCAGAAATAACTAAAAGAAAAATTTAAAACATTTGAAATATTTCACAAAAAACTGAACTTAGCAGCAAATAAAAGAAAGTGCTTATAGATGATCCTGTCATCTCTTACATATAACATTTGTATTAATTACACAATTGAAAATTTAAACTAAATTAAAACTACCTGAAAAAAGCAACACGCTTTTATGAATAAACAGATTTACACAAATATAACTTGTGTATTATTTGACAACAGTTTCAGCTTCTGTACAAGTATTTACCTGTACAAGATTTCAACTAAGTTGAGCCTTAAATGACATTGTTACATAACTAACACCAAACACCTACATGAATCTTAATCTTCCTTTTAAACATATAAGCAGGACATTAAGGTTGACTCAGAACATATTGCTAAAAATCGTCAGTAAAAATTTCTTACAACATGATACCAGAAGGAAAAATCATCCTGCATTGCAGTCACATGAGGGAAAGCAATAAAAACACAAGCTGTATAACGTTACTGAACAAAAAATGAAAACTGCAAAGAATTGCAGAAGTGCAGTCTTTGACTTCTCAATGAAACAGATGGTTTTTGAAAGCAAGAACTTTAGAGAGTTTAGCTCCATCCAGTTCCATGAAAACCTTCTGGAAAATGTCAAAGTTGTAGCGGAGGTCAGCAGGGTAGGCAAGGTTTAATGCATACATGAGTCCAAATAGCATTATCACAGCAAACGCTACATTATCCAAATTCTTCGCCACCCTGATGCCTGCAAGAACAACTCTTGTTCTTCTGCTGAAGCTTGCTCTTTAAGATAAATTCCAACAGTGGTGTCTTCAACAGTCTCATTGATGGCACGTTCTTCCATGCCCTGTAAAAAAGAAGCCATGTTAGTCATTTCATGCCAAGTAAGTAATATGACACACTGTGGAAAGTCCAAAAAAAAAAAAAAAAAAAAAAGAAGTACATACCACATACTCCCGGATAAGCATGCCAGGGTCTTCACCCATGTAGATACACACTCCCTTGACACACTCACGTCCAGCATCAACATCTTCACACTGAAATGAAATGTATGTAATTAGCATCTTCATTCAGCCCCTGTCCTTCATTTAAGTTTTAATAGTGTACTTTACATGAATGTTTTTAAAGTAAAGGCACACAAATTAATAATAGGTTTACTGGCAATTAATAAGTTGACAAAGTGAAGGTTAAAAAAACAAGCAGATGTAAAAATACAAAATGAGAGAATTTATCATGGGAAAACATCTGAAATCTTCCACAATTATAAAGTTTCATCCAAAGAGGATCATATTAAGTGAGTGTTGAGGCTTTATCACTTACATTATCCATTTGTGCCACAATTCTTTTCGGTATTAGTCCAAGCTCTCCTCTTCTGTTGACCAACTTCACCAGGTTGCCCAAGTGGAGATCCAGCTGAGCCAGGAACTTTGTTTGAGGAGGGATGGTGGCAATTCTCTTAAACTCAGCGTTGATCTGAAAACATGAGCACAGAGGAATGAGCTTCAAAGGTTTAATACCTGGAAGAAGGCTGCAATCACTCATGCTGAAGAAATGGGCTGTCAAATAACAACTGTGCCTTAACCATTTTAGGCTAATACCACCAGAACACCGTGTATGAGGCAAACCTTACCTCATGGAAGTCAAATAGAGCAGGCCATCTTGCCATGAAAGCCTCCACCATTGGTGCATCACGAACAACTTCATGTCTTCTGTATGAAAAAGTCTTTTCCATCTTCAGTTTCACCATCTCTGTTACTCTTTTTTATGTCCATGTGGTGGGCTTTGACATGTCAATACCTTTAAGAGTCCCTTTGTCTGCTACTTCTGAAACTGAGGTAAGGTTAAGAAACTCATTCCCAAATAAGGAATCCATAAACTGAAGTCTGAAACTGCCCTGAAGACCACACTGTCTCTTGACTTCAACGATGAGATCCTCAGTTGATTCAGGCGCTCCATTAGAGAGTGAGCCTTCGACAGGTTCCGTCAGCCAAGACAGTCTTTAGGACCATAGGACTCCCCATAGGATTCTGTAGGCAAAAAAGAATTACATATCAGACATTCAGAAAGAATCATTTCAGTTTAGTTTTCATACAGCTATCCATACCCAATAGTCAAAGTTATAAAGATCAGACATAAAAAAAAGAAGAATTTATCTAATGAAATACATGTGACTGAACCTATTACACTTATCTGAACACCTTTTATTTCTATATGCCTTTTTAAAGTCACAATGTGGACTGATCCAATCTTATAGTCAACCAATGGATAAGTATCAAGGAGTTCACAGAGTGAAATGAGAGTGAATATTCTTGTGGATACTGGGCTGAGCTCAAAAGCTCTGTCGTGCTCTCTGTACCAGCCACCAAGCTCTCTGACAATGTAGAATATGCTGCGGTACAAGGCAGATATGATTTTTCAGTATTCTGGCAATCCACCTGCTGCCCTGTGGGACAGTACCATTCCCTTTCTATAAGTTATAAAATGGTAAATGGCCTGTATTTATATAGCGCTTTTCTAGTCCCTAAGGACCCCAAAGCGCTTTACATATCCAGTCATCCACCCGTTCACTGCGCACATTCACACACTGGTGATGGCAAGCTACGTTGTAGCCACAGCCACCCTGGGCGCACTGACAGAGGCGAGGCTGCGGACACTGGCGCCACCGGGCCCTCTGACCACCACCAGTAGGCAACGGGTGAAGTGTCTTGCCCAAGGACACAACGGCCGAGACTGTCGGAACCAGGGCTCGAACTGGTAACCTTCCGATTACAAGGCGAACTCCCAACTCTTGAGCCCACGATCGCCCACGTTATGCCCTTTAATGTCACACACTGTGCAAGGTTGACCTCTAGAATGTCAGGGAATATGTACCTAATGACTTAAGTTATCTCCTCTTTAAGCAAATCCACTAGAAAGGCCGATACAGCTGAGACCTCTAATTCAGACTTGCCAAGAGATGGGGAGTTTAGATGGTAAGCTATCATTATCTGATGTTTTGACTTCTGTGATAATAAAGGTAAAAATTCCACCATCACAAAAAAAATTAATTTTAATTGAAAAAAGGTATTCCAGTCCAGAAGAGCATTAATGGTTTCTTTAAAGTACCAATCTTTCCCTCATTTATACATAATGTTTTGAGAAGCAGCTCGCATATGTTCCACACAAAGTAGAAAAAAGGGGAAAAAGGGTCCTAACTTTTGTTAGGACAATGTTGGAAAATTCACAATACATCACTTAATAAGACATACTCTGTTGAACGAACTTATCTCCTTGTAGATATCTGCTGTATTATTTGGGCTTGACAAATAGTCAATAAGTGACACTTCACCTAAAACAATGACTAAATGGAAAAATGATTTGGCATTTATGGGCACAGGTTCTTAAACCCACGTCTAAGGTGGCAGGATCCTTATTATAACTTGAGTGCGTATCAGCAGCAAGAATTAAGCTATGGCACTGTGGCGCCCAGCTTCTTAAACTCTGACGGTTACAGCCAGACTAATTAGCCACTGTAGCCATAACTAGCACGAGTAACACAAACACTATTGCGCTCTCTCAGTGACTTTTTAACTTGCTAAGCCATCAAAAACACCAGTGCTCTGTGTCACATACATAAATTCCATATCTGACCGACAACAGCTGCTTTCTCCCGACTATGTGCAATTTGTTACTATTTTTCAGCTTTAGCCACAAAGCTAATACCAACCTTAGCTAGCACTGTAAAAACAACATGTAGATGCATTACAGATTACTTTTCATATAGCATGCACTACAACAATTCTGTGAAAACGTACCCAACTAAAACAAATGTATTTAAATTACTTACCTTCTCAGTATGCCTGACTCAGTGCCAAAGGTTGCATGTGGCTAAACAGTCTTCCAGAATCTGGCGGTCAATTGCGCTCTTCTTAAATTATGTTGTTGTCTTATTGGATAAGACTCTAGGTCTTATTATCCAATCATATTTAGTTGTTGTCTTTGAATATATTGCATCATTTCCGGTTGTGGTCAAACATGATTACAATGGTTTTAGTATTCTAATTTAGTCACTTTAAATCAATGCAAGAAAAATGAGTAGTCTCAGTATTGTTTATAATCAAGTAAATGGTACTTTATTAAATCATGTAAATAAGAGAAACATGAAAGGCTTGTGTAGCATTAACTAAATTCATTTGTGGAAATTCAAAAGCCTGCCAATTCCCATTTTTTCAGTGTAGGTGAAGTGCCTTGCCCAAGGACACAAACGACCGAGACTGTCCGAGCCGGGGCTCGAACCGGCAACCTTCCGATTAGAAGGCGAACTCCCAACTCTTGAGCCACAATCGCCCTTATGACGACGACGACAACAACAACAACAACAACAACAACAACAACAACAACAACAACAACAACAACAACAACAACAACAACAACAACAACAACAACAACAACAACAACAACAACAACAACAACAACAACAACAACTTCTGCTGGTAATAATGAATATTTGCACTGGCACAGTTATGCCTGTTATCACTCTTTTCAGTTTACTGACCTATGCAGTTGTGGTCATACACTCATCATGAGGAATGTTTTAAATGGTGTAAATATATCTTGAATGATTTTTTTTTTTTAAACTGGGTTCACAAGTTTGTTAGAGTTTCTCCAATGTGCACAGGGTCAAAGTTATAAATATAAATATACACCTCTGCGAATATTTGGTTAAATGTGGAAGTTGCACCTCATCGACAAGCTTCTGTCTGCCAGATTTCTGAACACTCTTCTTGGCAGAATTGGTAAAGTTCATTTAAACTGGTTGGTTTCCTGGCATAGTCCACAAATTCGAGGCAGGATTAAGGTCAAAGCTTTGGGAAGACTCTTCCAGAAGCTTAATTTTAGCCTGCTTTTAAAAACTAGTTTCTGGTTTTCTGTTTGTGGTTATTGTTCTGTTGGAACACTCAACACTCAACCATCTAACTATTGATTTGATGTGAAGTTGAAGAATTTTGAGGTAGACCTCCTTCTTCATTATTCCATCCACTTTGTGCACTGGCAGCAAAACAGCCCCAGAGAATGATGCTACGTTTGAAAGCCTTACATTTACTCCTACATACTTCTTGTCATTGTGGCCAAATAGTTCTTTATCTCATCTGACCATGTGGGCAGCTGCAAATTTCAGTTGAGTTTGAAGGTGTTAATTTTGAAGCTGGGGCGTTCTTGGTCACCCACTCTCAGTCCATGTTGATGTAAAACTGGCTTCACTGTGGAAAGTGACGGTGGTGTTCCAGTTTCCAGTTCACGGCAGACTTGGGCGTTGGTGGTTCCAGAACATGCTAACCAATGTCCTGTCATATGAGGGTGACAGTTTGAATCTTCCAGACTGTGGCAAAACTGTGACTCATCCAAAGAACTTCTGCTTACTTGAAGTGATGATCTTGAAATCTGCAGTTGTTTCGAAATGTTTCATAGAGGCATTCATTCTCCTTAGAAAGTGTCAAGTGATTGTACAGTATATACAGTGAGAGGTGACAGGTCAGCAGTCCGATGACACTGGATACATTACTTCGATGTCCACTGTGCAGAGGCGTAATTTCAGGGGTTAGGGGGTTATGACCCCCCTCCAATAATCAGACCCAACCAATATAACCCCCCCAGTAAAAATGATGAATTATCTTGCATAAATAGGCTGTTGATTTTCTTTACTCGTTTCAGTTATTACCAGCAAAATAGTTGCATGTTTAATCATCTGGGAATTTACCCAGATTTATTTATTTATTTAGACAGAGATCTTGACCTCCCCAATGTTCAGCACAAAGTTGAACATTGCCACTGTGATTAGCTTCGATGTCTTTAGAGATTTTGAAGATTCTACCAACTGACAAGGCCTGCCAAGCTTCTGCACATATTAGCAGTTACAAATCAACTAAATTGTAAAACATTCATCTTAAAAACCCATAATAAAGATATGCGATGCCTCCCATCTTTCCATCTTGTATGGCTGAGAGTCGGCTGTGGCGAATATTCTTAAATCAGTGCTCGTGCTCTGAGAAAACCCATGGGCTTTATGTGCTAAAATGTCCTGTGATTGAATTTGATACTTCATTTCAAGATCATTTTTCAAATTCATACATTTGGTCGATTGATAAGAAGGGCTTCACGTTGAACATACCATAGCTGTGCTCTGAACATTTTAAAATAAATTGGAAGTGCTTCAGGAGTGTACACATTTCAGCTCTGTGAGGGGGAAAATTCTTAATCTTTAAGCTCTGCGAATACAGAAAGTGATTCAGATTTCTGCTTACTCACATTTCCAGGAACTATTCCCTCCTACATTTCAATATATTACCACAGTGTATGTACAGATTGCATTTTGCCTTTATTGGATTTCAGCAGTGTGTTAGAGAGAGAGAGAGAGGAAATTAGGGAGAGAAATAGAGGCAGAAATGTACCTGTTACTAATTTCTTATTCTTCTCACACAGCAGATGTTCTTCAGTAATATAGGTTTTTATCTATATTACAGCATGTTGTTATTTAACACTAAAGCACAGACGGACTGGTGACTCTTTGAGACTTTGATTAACAGAAAATTACAGTGTAGTCATCAGTAATAATAGTCAGGGTGTTTTGGTTCATCCATTGTTACTTGCTGGGGTCATAAATTATCCCAGTCTGTCTCTTGAGGGTTAAACTCAAAACCGGTGACATTGCAAGCAGAGAAACAAATAAGAAATGTGCTTTTCTCCTCTCTGGTACACATGACAGCATCAGGAGCAGAAAGCTATATCCCAAAAACTGAAGAATTTGTCAGGTGACCAGTCATATGAACCAACATTATAAGTGAAAGCTTCTGCCCTTTATCAGTTTCATCACATACACGTTTTGTATGTGTGTATTTGCTCTATCTCCCTTTTTAGCTGTAGATAGTGTCTGTCTTAAAGGAAACTCTTCAATAGATTTAATGATGTGGATTTGAGGTTTAAAGACAGAGAGTAAGAAAATCCCTCTGGGTCGAGCAAAAACAAAGGTTTCTTTGTGAAAGAGTTCGTCAGTGTTTGATGTGAGCTTCAAAAATGATATCAAAGATTACATCAAAGTTTCCAGTGAAAGAAGAAAATTTCCCCATCTCATCTTGAGCTCACAAATCAAGCTGACACAGAATATTTCCTCTTACCTTCGTGTGGCTGCGCTACTATTTCACAAATGTGTATGCACTTACATGCCCTGCCTTTACATTTTTTCTTTGTACTATTAATATCAGGTATTGGATCTCCTTAATGATATAACAAAACCCTGTATATTATTTAATTGACGTCCCTGCTCAGAGACACACTGTCACTCTCGATTGTGCTCCTGATTGTACATAAAGCTATTTTTTCTGTACAAACAGCTTGTCCCCTTGTGGGACTAATAAAGGTATATCAATCAATCAATCAATCAATCAATCAATCAATCAATCAATCAATCAATCAATCAATCAATCAATCAATCAATCAATCAATCAATCAATCAATCAAAAGACAAACCTCACTTCAGTTGAATTTATGAGCTGTCCAGCACTTTAAAAGGAATTATGTCTTTTATAGAATAGCATTTCCCCATGACTGGAATAGCCTACACTTCTTGTTAATTGCTGATGGTTTGTTGTGACTGGGTTGAGGTGTGAAAGGAGAGAAGACAGGGTAAAAGTTCCCAGTGATACCAAATCTCCTCCCCTGGTGTCTTGTATCCTTAAATCATGGTAAAGGAAGACTGGTGGCATCAGTTTCTTAGGCAGAACAACGTGTAACATCCTGTACTGACACAGACTGAGGTAAGACGACAGACAGCTAACTGCCTGTCTATATACAGTATATTATTTAAAGTAAGTTAAATAGTGCTAGTGATTGTATTATTTCTGTTCTCCTTAATAATTTATTATTTAGGATGATAACTGTGTCAGAACCAGTGCTTTATATTTGTATGTTATAGTATATTATATAAATATACCGTGGGTTCTGTGAACAGTATCATCACATGCACAAACTCGATTTTGTTGTTGTAATTTTGTATTTAAGCTTCTTTTTTTTTATCATCATAAAAGCATTGTTTGATATTTTTTTCCTCTTCCTTCTGAACAATCTCACAAGCTAATAATCCTCCCCACACATTCCTGCTCCAGGCCACATCAGATGCCACTTGAATCGGGAACAGACAACTTGTCCTGCGCTGAGGCAGCTTGCCCAGGATTATCCGAGGCATCGCATTCAGGCCAGGCAGTTCCTTCTTTGGGTGCCCATTGTTCAATAACCCCCTCAGATACATCAAGTCAACCACACAAAAAAACAGACGTGCATTTTACCGCGACTGTACTTCAACCAGGACCATTACCAGGTGCACAAACCTGTGTCGGACCTCAGCCCAAACTTGTAACGTCAGCTCCAATCACTGAGAGTGCAAACCTAGAACGAGGAAAGCGAGGAAAAGGTGAAGGGACACTGAAGGGAATTAAGCATCACTGTGGGGTGTGTGCACACCTGATAATCGCTGTAGTCCTGTTTGTATTCCCCCCTCTTTTTGCTGTGGGAGTCTGTATCGCTGATATTTATTCTGGAGAGTGTTGTAATGTAAATGGGAAAGAAATGGATGACCCATAGACTGCTTAGAAATACAGTCCCTAGATAATCTACTGTATAGGGATTTGTATTTATCACAAATTGTGACCCTAACAGAGAAAAACAACATTTTTGTTAGACTTTTTAGACTGGTTTACAATATTTCCATTGCATATTAGTTACTTTGTCACTATATGAAAATAGACTCAAGCACTCTATTGCATTGAGAATCTTACATACTTTATGTTCAGTTAGGTTTATGTGATCTGAAGTCATACAGTAGTTGAGGGTGGGAACAGCACCGGAAAAAAGTGTCCTGTGGTTCATTCAAGAAACCTCCAGTATTCAAGTACTGCTTCTCTAGCTGGAAAAGCGAAGCTCAAAGACAGTGACAAAAAGAGCTGAACTGTGAGAAGATTGTGATTTTGTATTATTTATGTCTTTACACTAAGCCTGATGACTGGATGGGGAAAAAACAATTATAAATTATAATGTATTTAGAAAATGTACCTGTATTTTGTTTAAAAACTGAAAGGAAGATTGTTTAGGCTAAGAGGTACTGCTTTAAAACATGTATTATATAATAATGACAGTCATCACAGCTATTTAAGAAAATTATTTAAAACCACTGAATTTGCATTGGATGTGCTATTTATTAACTAAAAATTTTTTAAAGATCTGTACAGTTATGTTCCTTCTTTTGAATGTACCTTTTAAATCTTTTGACAAAATGTTATTTTATTTTTCTTAAACGATTTAAAAGAAATTTATTAGTAATAAAGTGCTTATGAGGCAATGAGTCCACTTTCCTTCAAAGACTCTATTGTACCCTCCAGTAGACTCTATTGTAGACTCTACTGACTCTACTGTTATTTATACTAAGTATGATTTACTGAGATCCACATTGGTATTCCTTCAACTATACTCTCCCACGTTGACTGCACCATCTAGTGGCATTACACAGTACAACGCTTGTGCTGAAACTAAATAATACACATAAAGGCAACATCTTTTTTTTTACGTCCACAGTTACATAATGCTCCCACAAACTTCATAATGTAAATCAAGATAGCTTAATAACTCAAGTAGCACAACATGTTGATGTATACTGTTTATTATTGGGATGGGATTCTTCTTCCACCCATAAGGGTTATGTGGAGGATACATTTTAGGTGAATAGGTTGTTTTGTTTTTTAATGTTATTTTTTCATCTTCTTTTACTTGTTACTTTATCTGGGAATTTTGGACTGTAGTTACAAAATCAAATCATTGCATTTTTAGGTAGCAACAACAGCTATCACAGGGCACATTATATTGCAAGCAGCCTACATATTTGTCATATTTGTCAAAACCTACCCAGAGGTATTTTAGTCAGAGGAAAATCACCAGCATTGCAACATCTTTTTAAAATTTTTAACAATGCTTATAAATTGGAGTTTTGTTTAGGTTTTTTTTTTTTTTTTTTTGCATGTTTAATGCTCATTTATTTTATCAGATGGTCATGAATCATAATAATATTAACTTGTCGAGAACATTGTATGTGCATATGTGGAGTCATCAAAGAAAAGCTCATTGTGACGGTCATTGCCAATCAACCTGTCTTGTGACCTATTAATAATAAGTCATTTTCATTTCACACTCTTCATCACATTCAGAATTTCTTTGAGTTGTTGAATGTTCTTACCCTTCTTGCTTGTAAAGCATTTTTAAACGGTAACCTCAATACATGATTTTTTCCCCTGCACCATTTGTCATCTCATGATCCCATACATCAACTTTGTGTTTTCCTGAAGGGATCACTAGCTTAGAGATCATTGACCTTGACTATTAAAACAGTAATTCATCAGCATTGTTTTTGAATTTGTATCCTAAATTAATTTTTGATACTGTTACTTTTAAAATTAAGATTTTTATTACATATTCTTATATTCTTAGTTCAGTTAATATTATTGGACTGACACTTTTACTTAAATAAAAGGGAGTAAACTGGACCATTACATTAAAAAAAAAGGAACAAAAAAGCCCCCAAAAACTTCCCACCTGACCCTCTCAGAATCAAGTGTCTTAAATTACCTAAGAGATAAGTTTAGTATAAAAATGTAGACCTTTTATGAACTATAACTCGTTTTGACAAACTACTCGTCTCACAAAGTGATACTGGCCCTTGAAAGTTTACCTCAAATTAGATTTTCTCCAGTGAATTATCAGAAAAGGGATAAAACATCCAGGGTACCAATGTTAGTTTCTATTATTCTACATCAGACATTAATTTGGTGCCGTTATGACTGACACCAATACTGGTTACAGAAAAAAATAAACAAAAACAAGACTAGATTTATCCCTGTATATTATTTAATTTATCTTTTAGAACATGACACTTGGAGAGATTTGACTGACTAGGTTGCAGGGCCTCAATGTGTTTTTCAGCCCCTGGAAATTTCTTGTGCGTCTCCCCTGAACTAAAGTTATGAAGGCTCTCAAATGTTATTAATTCACAAAAATATGTGAATTGAAAAGAACCACATCTCACCCGCTTGAAACTTAGAAAATGTTGACAAAAAAAAAATCCATTGATTTATGAGGAGCTTGGGTGTGAAGCACCAATTGATTGCTAATAGAAAAAACATTAATGTTAAAGAAAAGTTGGGGGGAAAAAAAGGAGTCTACATTGGGGATCAAGGTTTAGCCTGTTATTCATTGCAAACATTTATTACATTTCATATGATGCAAACAACAGTAAGTCCCACCCTTGCTGGAATAGCTCATCATGTTGTCATGAGGGAATTAAAGAGACACAAAGGGACAGGGACAGAAAAAAGTATGTATTATGCGCAATTCCATTGTTTCCTTACAAAATAAAAACAAAAACATAACAATCATCTCATAGTGAATTTTGGCATCTCCTTCTCTCCTATTGTATTGTGGAGTAATGGTAAATAAAACAAAAAACTCAAAAGAACAAGGCATGCATAATAGTTTCTGGTAATGCACATAGATCAAAGGATACCACTTACAAATACAAAATCCATGTACGATGTTTGTGTACATTTTATATATATGGTCCCTTTCTTAGGTGCCTTAAGCCTATCTACCTGTTCCCACTGTGGGACGTGTCTTCTGCTTGGTCACTAGGTTAACCCTGTGAAAAGGTCTGAGCAGGAACGTACATCTGTAGTATGAACTTCTAACAGTGATGACTACTAGACGTTACATCTGGCTGTTTATTTTATTCCTCGCTTCATTTCTTACTGCATGTTATTATAAAGATATTTATTGCAAAGTTCATTTAATTTATTTAAATAGTCTTCCTTGCATCAACTGACCATTGTGCTACCTACACAATTTCAAACCTTATCAGAGTTACAGCCAGTATTACTTTTATTAAAAAGTTCCTCCCGTTAGTTATGTTACCACCCCGTACTTCTCTTATGTAAATTACAAACAAAAACAAAAACAAAAACAAGGGGTGGGTGGGGTGTGTGTGACTATTTTGACTCACTATAATGTGACTGTGCCCACAAAGCCTGGGACAAGAGTATTTTAACTTCCAAATATCCTAAAGAACCTCATCACATTTCTGATACACCAAGATCAATGCACTGTTCCATTTTAATAAATGGGTAAAACAGCCACATGTATAGAGTGGGGGGTGTACATGTGGCCAATTCATTTATTTATTGAAACCATGTGGGGAAAGCAAACAAAAAAAACAAAACAAACAAAAAAAAAAAGACAAACAAAAACACTGCGATTAAATACGATGTTGAATGTCTTTACTGTTAAAAAAGTGTACTGCAATGTATACAACTATGTTGCTCTCTCTCATTGCTCAACATATGTTGTTGAAGAGGGGGGTGGGGGAGAGGCATTGGATTGTTGATTATATAAATGGAATCATGTACAGTTTTACACTTATAATGCATCTATCATCATTATCAACAGATGGCAGGAAGCGAGGGAGAAAGGGGCAGCAAAGGACAGACAACATAGAAAAGATTCATCCGCTTGAATTTGAACACCCTTTGCTGTGGAACCAATGCTATGTTACTCTTTCAAAGAGAGGGGAAGAAAAAAAAAAAAGCGAGCGATGGAAACAACTGTGTTCGCGTACAGGTATGAATGTTGTAAGTGCAGAACCAAATGTTCGACCAATAAAAGTCTATTGGGATCAAGTTGTACTGGTTTCTCTGAAGGTGGATGTAGACTTGATTAACCGAGAGTGGGGCTGAGCATGATGGTACTGGTGGCAACGGTGGGCGACTCGAATGGTTGGATTTAGCGCTCGCCCTGATAATCGTGGTGGCGGTGGTGGTGTCAGTGTGTCACGGGGCTTGGCTTCTTTAGTCGATGTACTGGGAGAGCCAGCGGAAGCCCTCGCCGTAGCCCTGCCTCTTCAACACACTGCACATGAACACCTCCAGTGGTCTTGTGTTCAGCTCCTTCAAGGGAATGTTGCCCTTAGGAGGGAAGAAGAAAGGAAAAAAAAAAGAAAAAGGAAAAAAAAAAGAAAAAAGCAGGAAGAAAAATTAAACCAAATCCACTTTGGGACCACAACACATGGGTACAAGGCTCATTTACTGCACATGATCCCCTATGTCTTTTACACTGATGAAATCTAAAACTCAACATCTGATCATGTTATGCAAAAGAATCAGGCAGGGATTTATCTAGGACTGCTGGTCCTTTCATATTTTGATATATGAACTTATATATATATTTTTCTGTTCTTCAACATTTAGAGCTTTAAAGCCTTGGTTCACTTGGACGGGGTCTCACCTTTCCTGTCGTCTGTCCGTACAATCCGAAAATTTCCCTCAGCCTCTCCTCGCTGATGGCTTCTGACCTGTCAATCTTGTTGCCCAGAATCAGAATAGGCACATTTCCGATGGTCTCATCTGTCATTAATGCCTGGGTGGGTCAATGAGAGTGACAACATGATTTTAATTCTTATTGGTAGGTAAAGGTAGATTTGGAATCATTCCAAAAAGTAAGACAGTGCACTACTTTCAACACATTTAAAATTCATCTCAAACAATGGCTAATAAATTGTTGTACATTATCTGACAGTGTGGGTAAATTTCTTATTCACTGTTTTTGTCTGACCTGTCAGAGACCACAGATGAGAAGCAGCCTTTTGGCTAACTCTGGTATATTTACATTGATATCTTCAATAATATGCACTGTCCCTTCTAAATTAAAGGAAAAAAAATTATTCACGAGCGGATGTATTTAAAAAAATTTTTTTTAAAAATGCGGTGTTTGAATGACGAGTTTATAACTATTACAATTTTTTTCTAGTAAGTTCTCACAGTTATTGCTTTGATTGTCCTCTGACTGACTACGTTATACATAACTAGTAGACAGTAGTAGCCTTTGAATAGCATGAGTTTTTAGTGACTTGAAGTCAGACAGGAGATCACACTAACAATGATGTAGTAGCTCATTTGGCTTATGAACCATCACTGTTCATAGGTTACTGCCTGTAAAACTAAAATGTGACCTTGAACACAGCTGGTGTGAATTTAACCAAACTTGCACACAAGTTTGGTTAAATTCTTTCCAATACAAGGAGGAGGAGTGATTCTTACAGCCATGCCAGGTCATTGATCATTCACCCAGATAAGTCCATTTAAAAATTAAATTTAAAAAAGCCAGCAAAAAACATGCTTTTGTGAAACACAATTAGAAAAATAAAGAGTGTGATTAACATTTTCCTGTAACTCCTAAAACACAAACAAAACATTTGACTGGCCAATGTTACACTTTGTCATTTAGAATTATCTCAGTTTTGGATGTTCTGTGAGCAGCTTTTGCCTTTCAGACTATTCTAAAACTGGTAAATTAGTTACCAGAAATATCCCATTGGTCTGCTAGTTGAAAAGTAGATTAGCACATGTAGGGAAGAGAAATGAACCCCTCTCTTTTAAGAAGTGGGGCTAGAAGCAGATTTTTCAGAAACATCCAAAACATATTGAATTAATGCACCACAAACTGAAACCCTTAAAAAAGCGTTTGAATAAAGAAAAACTGCCATACTGTTTTGTGTAATCTAGCATAATTCCCATAATATTGGTACACATTGGGCAAACAATTGTGATCAATAATATTGTGGTGACGCTTTCATACAAACACACTTTTTTCAACATGTTTCCTTTTTCTCTTATTTTTAAATTATTAATTATATTTTGTTCTTTTTTCTACATGATTACGTGTTTTTATGAAAGAAATAATCCTTTTTATGAGTAGTCCTTTAATGGTCCCTTTGTTGGCTGGTCTTTGTATCTTTATAAGGACTTACTGGGGAAAAACAAACAAACTATTATCTCCTCTCATTTTTTTCTCATAATTATGCATAATTATCAAATACGTGTGATAAAAGGTAACATGCACAATGAATAACCAAAACTTCAATTATTTCTATCTTTGTTGTTATACTAAAAGCTGTCAAAAACAACGCTTAACGGTGTGATGGTGACCACGTGTGTTGCGGGTACTTACATCAAGTTCTGCTTTTGATTCACCCAATCTCCCGTGGTCTGCACAATCCACAAGGAAGACAATGCCATTGATGGCAGGGAGGTAGTTTTTCCACACCCTGCGGGCTGAGTGAACAAACAAAAAAATTTTAAAATCTTATTTGTCAACTTCTCCTCTGTTTTAACATTGGGCTAACCAGACTGAAAACTGAAGTACATTAGCCATACAAATGACTATTGTTGTTCCCTTAAAAACAAAATGCAATCAGTAAAATACAAAAACTATCAGAACACACACACAGACACACCTTGTGCGTGGCCTCCAAGGTCAAAGGTGGTGAAAGTCATACCAGCAATCGTCAGCTCTTCTGAGGCTGGAGGGGAGGAAATTAATTAGTCAAGCACCTCAAAAGATACTGAAAAAACATCAGTTTAATGCAATTCCATATGGAATATCCAAGCACATTTTACACATAGGTACATCACATTTATGATATTATATCCAATCAACAGCATCTGCTTTAAAAGTGTCTGTTAACAAGAAAACAGATATAAATGTCTGTGAAAGCTGCCTCCATTTCTTTGTATTGATAGTCTTTTGACACATAACCGAATGAGCATGTGTGGACGTGCATGTGTGTGTGTGTGACAGAGTAAGCACCAACTCACTTGGGTGTAAAGTTGGCACATGCTGTCCCAATCTGTCATCTTTGAGCATGTGCAGTAGCGTTGTTTTGCCAGCATTGTCCAGGCCAAGAAATACTAACTTGCCGGATTTCTTATACAGTCCTGAAAGAAAGCCAAAAGTATTTCAGAACACAAGCCTGTACGCTACTATTCTTTTAAGTTGCTGAATCACATTATATATTTTTTTTATCTTTAAAGCAAATCAGTGACACTAAACAAAGGCTGTCAAGCTCAGACCTGTTCTTAGAACTGCAAGGGATATTTAATCTACATAAGTTAATATAAATCAGAACACCATTATGGTTTTCTCAAATTCACACAATGATCATTTAAAAAGAAGTAGTTAGTTTCCAATTTAATGGACTGATTTGACTTCTTCTTTTCTTTTTTCTTTTTTACATTTATTAAAAAAAAAAAAAAAAAAAAAAAAAAAAAAAAAAAAGAAGGTAAAAGGTGCAAAGTGATGCCACTCCTTGATTAACTTTCCTAACAAGATTACAAGCCTTTGTGATTACAACTCTGAGTCAGCATAGTGATACTTGGTGGATTTATGACATTTCTGAGTCAGTCAGCTGGATGACGTCATTACTCACAGCAGCACTATGTGACCTGTCTAACTGGGAGAACAGGAACGCCCGTTTCATATAAGCAGTTCTAACACAGAAACTAGAACAGCACAGCCTGGGGGAAAGAGCTGCTGGTACACATTTCAAATGGACACTCAGAGAGAAAAAGAAAAGAGGGAAAAAAAAGAAGGGTGGAAAATTCTGTCATGTTTCTGAGAGATGTATCCTTTATGAGGCTTTCATGTTTACGCAGCATGTGGACATCACTGAAAGCTTTAAGCTGAGCAACTTTGAGGGAACAAAATGGCACATGCAGCCCCAATGGGAATTGGGGCTGCATAACACATAGGCTACCGTGTGTTAGAGCTCTAACCAGGAACTAAAGAAATACACTGAAGCAATAGAAAGAATTTGAAAGATGATGACCACTCCAAAAAATGGTGATACACTCAATCAAGTGTAAGAGTGTACAAATGGATGTGTTAGAATGTGAAACAAACCAAAGCATTTTTCTGACAAGGGCTGCAGCTGAAAAATATTTTATGAACAACAACAATAAAATTTTGCAGCGTGGATTAGGAGATGATGAGTGAGGATGCACCAATCCAACTTATTCTATTTCTAACTTGATACCTTACCTTCAGTTATATTTGATATCAGATCTCAACTGAAGCTGTAATACCCACTGTGTCCCTCTTATGTCAACAGGGTCAGGATTGAATAAATGGCCCATTATACCTGATGTCGCCCTAGCAAATGGCGGCAGACGCTTTGGTGTCATTTTTCCTGGTCATGCACCTCTCAATTTTTGTTACCTTGCATGGAGGTGCAGACAGGTTGAAGACATGCATGTGTCAGAAGCTGTCAGAAGCTCAGAGATATCCATATTACACAGAGGGAGATCCTGCAACAGCCTGGAAAGATCAGACTTTCTGTGTGAAGCTTTGGGAAGGTTTTGCCTGAGGGACAACACCTATTTGTTTAGGTGGATATTGCAGCGAGTCTCAAGCACTCTCAGCCAGTATATATAGTCCTCACGTCACAGCTGACTTGTGAAACAACCAATGTGGCAACCATAATGGCCCCTTTAGACTTTGCTTTCCCAGAAAATTTTCAGTAAAAACTTCTTTTTTGGGGGGGGGGTGGGGTTAAGTTGTATTTTCCTGGAGATTCTATGTGTGTAGTTTCTAGGCCATGTGAAGACTAACCCACTACCTCACCCAGGAGGTGCCCAGGAGGCATCCTTGTCAGATGCCTGAACCACCTCAACTGGCTCCTTTCAATTAGGGAGGAGCAGCAGCTCTACTCTGAGCCCCTCCTGGATGGCTGAACTTCTTACCCTATCTCTAAGGGAGAGGCCAGCCACGACGGACCGGTACAGCATCTGCATCAATGCAGCCACAGCACCAATCCATCTGTCGATCTCCTGCTCCCTTCTCCCATCACTCGTGAACAAGATACTTGAAGAGCACATATAACTGAAGGTAAGGTATCAAGACACTTGAATCTCCACTTGGGGCAGAAACTCCTCCCTGACCCGGAGTGGGCATTCCACCCTTTTCCGACTGAGGACCATAGCCTCAAATTTGGAGGTGCTGATTCTCTTCACACCGCTTCACACTCAGCTGTGAACTGCTCCAGTGCGAGCTGGAGGCCATCACCCGATGAAGGCAACAGAACCACATCATCTGTGAAAAGCAGTGATGAGATTCTGAAACCACCTAGCAAATGTAGGGAAGAGAAATGAACCCTACACAAACTGAAACCCTTAAAAAAGGTTTGAATAAAGAAAAATTGCCATACTGTTTTGTGTAATCTAGCATAATTCCCATAATATTGGTACCCATTGGGCAAAATATTGTGATCAATAACATTGTGGTGACGCTTTCATACAAACACACTTTTTTTAACATGTTCCCTTTATTTTTTATTTTTAAATTACATGTGTTTAGGTATGAACACAAACCTGACAACACAAAGCAAAGATGAAAACCAGCACAAAGACACTTCAAAGCGATCAATACAGTAATTCTATTGTTGAAACAGAGGCTGCAGCCTGTCTGCTCATCAGTTTGTTACCTTTGAAGTTTAGGGTCTGTCTGTCTGGGTTGGGGGCAGCAGTCACTCAGCTTTAACATCACCCTGCGTTCTTGGCTAGCTTAGCGTTAGCATGCTGTCTGACTAGATGCTTGCAAAGAGTTGAAGCTGTGTTAGCAACATAATGCAGCTGTTTATGTCCTAGATGCAGTTTCCAGTTTGCCATTGCATTCTCATCCTATTGTGCAATAACAATAAAAGTAAAGTCATATACACAATATAGACTGCGCCACTATTTGCAAGTGCAAGAAACGATAACCGGATCGATAGACAAGCAGACCAACGAGACTAACAATTCCCAGTTGTCCAAGGAATTGGACAACTGGGAACCGGTTGATTCCCATCCCTAGTTGGTACTCACCTAAAAACTGTAGTACGCTATTGAAACCGCTAGAAATCCACTCCAATAGGAATGACATATCCGGAGCTGTTGAATCCTGAAAAACAACCCCCCCCCCCAAAAAAAGAGGATTCAAAACAAAGGAAAGAACAAATGAATTCACAGAGAAGGGTATTTTTTTTTCCCCCTTGGACTGCTAAGTGCTGTAAAGTGAAGCAAAATTCAGTCCTCCCTTTTATTTTCCTTCTGCATAAAGAAGATTTTACTGGCCCTGGAAGAGGATTTGGCCTCTCTCTCTCTCTCTCTCTCTCTCTCTCTCTCTCTCTCTCTCTCTCTCTGTGTGTGTGTGTGTGTGTGTGTGTGTGTGTGTGTGTGTGTGTGTGTGTGTGTGTGTGTGTGTGTGTGTGTCCTTTTTTGAGGGATAAATATATGGTACTCAGGTTTGAAATTTATACTACACTTTTTAGAACCTTTGGTAATTGTGTCTTACCTCACCAAATGAAATTATTTCTGCTAAGTTAAAGAAAATATCTTATCTGATTCAACAGTACTTTTCAAATTTTACAAGTTGTAAAATTGTGATTTTTTTTTTTTTTTTTTTTAAACAGGGCAAAAGCCAACTTGCAAAAGTATCTGAAAACATTAAGTGACAAACACAATTAAATGGCAACACATAACTTAAGAACTAAATATGCCAGTTGCATCAACCTATCACACAGATACTAGCAACTGCTGATAAGAACAGTGAGTGCCTTTCTACAGCCAATGATTATCTTGTTCCAGCAGGACAGGAGATTCAGAACCCTGATCACATACCATTTGACAGTTTATTGACAGACAACATGAGCTATAATCTGACAATTATGCCATCTAAGACTTTCAAAAGGGGGTAGCATAATTGTTTGTCCAATTAAAAAAACAAAAAAACAAACAGACTCAGATAATTGCTATAAGTATGAAATCAATAGGCACCTGTTTCTGTTATGTAACAGATGTTTTTTTCTTCTTTTTTTCTGGGTAAGAAACATTCTTACAGTCTTCATTTTTTATTTCTACTTCACACAAGCTTCTTTGTCCCCCATTTAAGTGACCCAATCAAATATGTGAGTGCTACGCTTATGACGTTCAATAAAAGGGAGGGCAGAAAAAGCAAACATCCTCTCTGCAATAAGAAGTTTTTGCACTCCATTTACAACTTCATCTCATTTTTCAATCCTCTGCACACTGATCACAGCATCACAGCAAGGTAAGCTGGTACAGACCTCTGGCCCCAATTATGTAACATGAAAACAACTCTAGGGCTAAAGTATAAGGTTGACAAAGGTCAAGATCATGCAAATACAGCTGAACTACACGTCAGCTGGTGCCACACTGTGGACCGATATACTCCCATGCCTGCCTCAGTGACTGTAAAATATTCTGCAAGCAGAAGATGCATGTGGCCATAAAAAGCTTGCCTGAAGGCTGCTGCCTTACCCTGTTTCAACTGGATCTGGCGGTGTCGTTTACAAGATGTGCAAACTGATCATCAAGCATGACCAACTGCTACTACTAGGGTCTGATATTAAAAGCCAAATGCCAACAGATCTTCTGTTTGGTTGGTAAATCTCAGAAGACTTTCTGACACACTGACGGGTAAATATTTGCCCTAAAAAATACACATGAACAACTGTAAAAGACCATGCTGAGGCTCTACTACATTTTGTTGTTGACTTGCTCTGTCATTTGTCGTCTGTCTCAGAGTTCAATGAACAATAACAATATTCTGACAAGAGCTCACCCAAACCAAACGGTAGCCCTAAGAAAGACACAGACACTGTCAAAATAAAGGGAAAATAGAAATTGGTCTTTAGAGAAAACAAATAAAATGCAATGCAAAGATGAAGGTGAATTACTCTGATCAAAATAATTATCCATCAAGAAGGTTTCCGAACCATTACAGCCTTTTTTTTCCCCTCATAAAGGGGCTCTAGGACGAATGGTCCCCACTTAAGATGTCAGCGTTACCTGTGTTATCTTAACAGAAATTTATGAATTTTCCTGGCCATCTAATAAACAACAAGTTTCGATAAAGGAAAACCCCCTAACAAACAACTTCTTAAAATTCCATTCTCATGTCATATGATTGAGGAAAAGGCAAAAACTATTAGGTGGGCCCCAAGCTTTTCATATACAGTAAGTTTTTTTTGTTAGTTTTTTTTTTTTTTTTTTTGACTTTTAAATATGCTCAGTAAAACTTTGTGCTCAATTGCTCAGTACTTTGAGAAATTATGTTTTGAAATAAGTTGTTACATATATTAAAATAGTTATGCTACAAATGTTCGCTTATGCAAAGTTAGGTGAAACAACAAGGCAATTTATTTCATTGGCCACTAGATTTTCTCTTTATCTATTCGTCTCGTTTGCCTTGAACCTTTAACTTGTGACAAAAAAAAGATGACTTCAGGGACTCAAACGTGCCCTCAAAGATAAACCCGTTATCACTAAGATGTCTGTTATAATTAAATCTGACATTTAAATACACTGCAATAACGCTGAGTCAACATTAAATGGGTAAGAGGGGTGTCTTATCAAAAATCGTCACCCATGTAGACCGCTTACCTCAAACACTAACGTGATCTACCTCCTGAACTCCTAGTTCAGCGTGTTAGTAGCAAAGTGCTCATGTCTTAGATAACGCCTATCAGAGCAGTGTGTTACCAAATTAAGATGGGGCACATTTTCTCCTCTGAGAAGATATGAATTATTATCACATTTAGGTTTCAGGCAGTACCTGTCAACTAACATAACACTGCGAAGACAACGAATGCGGTTTGACTCGGATGTCAAAATCCCCGGGTTATAACAGCCAGTATCAACGTAGCAGTGAAGTGAGCTAACCTTCAATATGACGGCTAATGTTACAGCAATTGATGGTCTCTGCCACGTTACACTTCAGCCAAAAAACTACAACGAGGAAGAATACCAACAAATCATACCAAGCTTATATATATATTGGTTAAGTATAGTTTGAAAAGAGAAGGCGAGGCCGGCTAACCGGCTAGCAGGAAGCTTCTAGCTACGTGTCATATTCTCTATCACTTAGGCGACGTTGCATCGATGGCTACGTTAGCTAACTAGCAGTTAGCTACAGAAGAGGCTCTTTGACGTGCTAAAACCATGAAATATGTGCAATACTACGACTGCTTTTCAACTCTGAAATAAGCACCGATGTTTAAATAAATATGACAACGGGTCAAGTTAAATGTACACCCCACTCCCAGCGCCGGAACAGTAAACTTGGTGTAAGAAATGCTAACGTAGCAACATTAGCAGCCGGGAGAAATTGCTAGCCTAGATGCCGAACGTTTACGGGACTCTTTTCAGATATCAAGTACATTAAGCAAAAAAAACTTACCCGTTATCTAGGTGTAGATTAATATAACGAGTATGTTCGCTCTAATACTCATGTAAATTGGTCACTCGCTCAAAAAAATCAGAGAGCCTGCAAAATGCCAGGTCCTTCTCTCCTCCTTCGTGTTTTGTTACTGAGCCACGACACTGCAATGGCTGTCCAGCAACTCCCCGAAAACTCTGCCCTGCCGCTTCCTGTTTATGTTTCACAGTCATCTTTCCGGCAGGGGAACTAAAATCTAGCTCCGCTCTGGATTTCTTTTTGTTTCACAGCCAACATAGACATATTTTGCTCATTTTTTAAATTAAATAATTTCATCGGTGTATTAACGCGTGTGTGATGGTTTGCTCCAAGTTTTCATATTATTATAGTCAAATAATCTCGTTAGGCAAGTCAATGTCAGCTCTGAAATGACGAGAAATACTTTGTTTATCTCATATTTAGGAAATCATTTGTTTAAAGCAGTTCAAATTAATAGTAAAATAATAATAACAAAGAAAGAAATGGAAAACTATATTAATAAAATCTTGCACTCCATTCAGGAGGTGCAGAAGATAGTCCTCCTGGGCACTGGTCACATTCTGAGGAGGACTTTATCCATCAAGTGAATCATCACATGATATCTCATAGTAGCTCTAAGTTGAAGAAATAAACTCAATATCATGAGTGAACAGAACAGGATTTTAAGGATGATAAAATATTAATATTAATAATAATACCTGTCAGATACTTTCTCTACGAGGCAGGTGTATTGTATTATAGAGGGTGATGTGGTATGAAAGATACCCTGTAGCTGTACTTATGTCAGGAGAGCTTAATCACTCTGTTAGAGAAGGTGCTTTCTCTTGCTCTCTCTCAACAGTAACCGGTGCGGAGGGTGGTCTGGATTAATCCATGATGGGAACAGTTTATTCAATGATCTGCTCTCCAGCTTCAAAAGTGTTAAATTTGTAGCCAATCACAGTGCCAGCCACCGTCCAGCAGACCACTGCAAAGTAATTGCGCTTGCACAACTGAGTAATAGAGAATCTCCATCATGTATCTGCACACACTGAAGGATCTAATTTTTCTTATGAAACAGAGTCTGCTCATTTCATTTTTGTACACAGCTTTTGTGTTGGTCTTTCAGGTCAGACACCCACAACACTAACATCCTATCCCAGGATAGGCACAGGTCATGTAGGTTTTAATTATTTTGCAGATTATTTGAAATGTATAGGACTTGTAGACCATTTTTCCTTTCAGCAATTCTTATTTCATTTTATATTATAAGCACAAAATGTATAGGTCACATCATATTACGTGCATATGACTAGAAGGATAAACTCCAGGCAAAAACGAATAAGAAAATTAACAAATTATAGTTAACTGACTTCTTATTCTTCAAGTTTTGTTGTCACATTTCTGCATTTCTTGACAAAAATGGTCAAACATCTGATTTGGAGTTTGTCCACCTGTTCTCATTAATATGGAATTTACCCAGTGATTAAAAACAGTAATGTACAAATGTATTCCCTTTGTCTTTCTTATCACTTTCAAAACAATGATGCTGGATTTTTCCCAGTTGCATACAAGGACAAAACAAATGGCTCGGAATTCATAGAAGTTGTAAGAAAACTCAATGTCAAGTCTAAATGTTTCCAGTGTTTGACTGTTTAATCAAATGCAAAAAAATGATAAATTAAACTACACTAACCCTATTATAAAGTTAAGGCTTATTCCCAACTAACCAAGGTTTATGTGTGGTTGTTTTTCCATACAGTTATGTCCAAAAGAATTCACCTGGGGACAAACTATAGCATATTCTTTTAGTGCTTTAACTTAGATTAGAAGATTCCACCATACGTTAGAAAAAGTATCGCAGGTTGTATTTCACGTCCTATTAAATGAGCAGCTTCTCAAAAAATGCATAGTGATTGTCCATGAACTCGATGATGTTTCTAGTACACTGGAAAATCCTGTGCACCGGAGGAAATGCCACGTGTACATACTGCGCATGCCCGACAGTTTCTACGTTGATCCTGCTGGGTGATCCCAGCTTCCGGTGAAAGGGGAGAAGTGTCTGACACGATTACTCTGACCAGGCCCATCGTTACTCACCCGTAGATAGCCGAACGGGTTTTTTTGATAATAGCGATGGGCTTGTAATCGTCAACAAGTCACCTAATCAACTTTTTTTTTTGAGATAATAGGAGACGTCGCCGCGGACGCCGCTTTGAGCAGGCTACGCACCGTCAGAGCTACAGGTTTAAACGTTACCCGCGACTGTCAGCCAGCTAGTTAGCCAGCTAAAGTCGCAGCTAGCTTTTCGCCAACTAAGCACCTCTAAATTAGATCCTGGTGTCTGTTTCAAGATGTCAACTGCGGGGTTCAATTCTCAGAACGGGACTGGGACAGGGCAGACATACGCAAATGGTGAGTAACTTTTATTAAATATATTTACTTCAAGGCGAAGTAGCTAACAGCTAACTGGCTTTCGGTAGTCACAAACGAGCACTAGCGGCACTTCTTGGATCTTGTGTCTGATGCTAGCTGTTAGCTAACTGACTTGCTTAGTAACGCTGTAACGATAGGTAGCTAAGTAGGGGCGACCTGTCAGGTGTAGAGCTGAGGTTAATCTTGATCTATGTTACCTCGATGACTTAACATGACCAAAATAGTTTCTGTCTTTAAGTTACGCTATATATACACATTTAGTTAGTGTTTGAATGTTTGCTACTTTTCCTGTGTCGAGGTGGCAGCCCAACAGGTTGATTATAGGACTCATCAGGCACCATAAAATTATAGAGACAGGTGTTCAGTTGTCCTACCTTTCTCCACACAACGTAATATAATACACGTAGATATAATGCGAGCTCGTCGATAACTTGAAAAGTAATTGTTTTTTTCCTTTCATGCTGCTGGATTTGCCTGAACCTTTTCTGCCCAGCGTAACTCGTGTATTCACAGTGTATCGCTTAGTTGTTGTTGTTTTTTAAACTCCCGATGTAGTTTTAGTGGCAGTGAATAATTACATTTGCTTGTTTACTAGTTCTTTCACTGTTGTGCAGTACGGATTTTCAGCTGGCTTAAAAGCTCCGGCTTGTCTGCGTCCTGCGTTTTTCTGTACATGTGGCACGTTGGGGACCATCCAAATATGTTAAAGCAAAGCGTTCCCCAGCCTGAAACAGATAAATGTCTTAATTTCAGGTTATTCATATCTTTTTATGGTTTTCCAGTGAAGCAGTGATATTTCACAATCAAATTAGTCTGCACCTGAAATAGCTTTCTTGTTCTGTGCAGACAACAGCATCCCAAGGTCATAATACCTCAGGTCCAATTCAAAAGTTGTAAATGAGTACATGTGGTCTTGGTCATTTTAAAATACCATTGCTTTTTCTTTCTTTTTCTTTTTTCTAATTGCAGTTCAGTTAAAAATACAACAGTGCAAAATAAACAATGCCAATTACCAATCATGGATGGCATGACTTGAATAATATTTGTTATCCTGGGTTGTCTTTATGCGAATGAAATTTTAATGTGAGAATATGGATCATTGTTTAAGAAAATGTTCCCATATATCAGGTGTAATTCCCATCACTTATGAATGGACAGAAATGTCATATTATAATGCTAAGCTTCATGTATAAAGACTAAAGACAGTTATAAGGAACCTGTCCATTACAAACCCCTGCATACGCTCTAAGGTGAGGGTGTGGTTTTTGTGTGTGTGTGTGTGTGTGAGAGAGAGTTTTTTTTTTTTTTTTTTTTTTTTTGTTGTTGTTGTTGTTGTTGTTGTTGTTGTTTTTTCCTTGACTGATTTATGTTTTCTTTGGTATCATTATCATATACCCAGTTATTGTTAGGTTCATTTTCTTGTCTTGAGTATTAGTATTGCTGGCAGCACAGGGTTGAACTTTTGAAGACAATTTAGTAATAATTTCATTACAGCACTTACCCCTGGGTCATTCTCCCATTTAAACTGAAATTATTAGTTTTGTCTTTGGAGTTAAACAGCTCCAGTACATTAACAGCCTCACTATTTGAACTTGCTGTCATAAAGTGGTCTTTCAGCTGCTTTCATTATTTTAATCATTGTAATGCACATTTACACCCTCACATCTAGATTCACATGGGTTTTATTTTTCTACTCTGAAGGAAAGTTTTTCTAATTTTACCATTAGATGCTTCTTTTTTTTTTCTTCTTTTTTTTAAATGGAGTGAAAGGTCTGATATCACATTCGGGACTTTATGATTTCTGACTTTCTCAGAATTTAGAAAGGGCAAAGATTACTGGATTATGTTCTGCCATCTATCTTTGCATGTTGAGAAAAGTTTTCTAATCCCTTTTCACTCTGCTGATTTAGCCCTGCCGTCAGTTATAAAGTAAAGGAATAAGTGCATAGTAGTGAAATGCTTGCATTACATAATCGTTTAGGCCACAAACGGCATCACATTGATGCTGCAATTTAAAGTGTGCCGATTAGATCTTTCTTGAGGTAATTTTTGTCCTGCTTTCCTTCCTTCTTCCTCATAACTGTTCATTTAGAATTTGACATCTGTTTCCTGTTCATAACAAGGTCTTACATCACCTAATGTTATTAATGTTTGACACTCTTGAAACTGAGATGTTTGTGTCACATTTTTAGCCTAGTATCTGCACAGTAAACTCAGCATTTTAATGGTACACAAGTGTCAGCTTTTATCACTGCTGTGTTCAGTAAGTAAGCCCGAAACCCACTGTCACTGAGGGCAAATCACAGCAAATTAAATCCAAGTAAAGAGATTACTCCTCTGGCTGTCGGTTCATTGGTCATTTGATGCATCCGTGTGGTTTTCACTGCCAGCACTGTGCCATCTGTTTTTCATATAAAAACATTTAAAGCAAGTGGATTGCCTTAATTAAAACGCACTTGAATCTCAAACAATAGCCCCTGGTTTGAAATCTATAACACTGCTGGTTACATCTCTCTGTAACGCTAAAGGCTTTATTGCTTTTGAACCTAAGGCTAAATTTCAGATATAACTCTTATCATACATGACAATACTGTTATTTAAAGAGCTGCAGCCGTTGTAAAAATGTTGGCATCTGGTACAGAAAGAGTAGTCGGGCAGATGTTTTCCCCTAAACAAAGGGATTGAAATAAGAGCTTTCATAAAAAATAAAATTGACATAAAATTACCTGAGAATTAAATGATTTTCATGTTTGATTTTAATTACTCAAAGAGGGAACTTTGAGAAAAATGTATTAACATGTCTGTATTTATCCTCCTCTGGTCTCCAGGTCCATCACAGAATCCTGTTGCCCTCCAGCAGCTACCAGGGGTTAGTTATGGGATGACTAATCAACCACCATACAATCCAGTGCAGGGCAAAGCTCCTGCACCCCCTGGCCCTGGACTTTACCCAGCTGGGCTATACCAGCCTATTCCCCCAGTTAGCTCATATCAGCCAGGCCCACCACCCACCTCTTACCCATCCTCTGCAGGCCAGCCACTGTTGCCCAGGCCTCCAATGGGAGGTCATCCATCACATACCCCTCCTCAGTCTGCCAGCCCCAGTCCTGGTCCTAGGATGTCAATGCCTCCTGCACAGGCAACACCACCTCCTCCTGCTGTGTCTTCTAGTAGCTACTACCCCAACCCTCAGCAGCCCATGACTCCAGCATGGCAGTACAACACATCTACACCACCACTGGGGCCAGCAACCTCCATTAGTGCGCCTCCAATGGGCCCTGTGGCAAATCATGTGAATCCAGCCGCAACCTTAGCAGGGCCATCACTGCCATCATTAGCACCTTACAGCTCAGCACCACGACCACCACCTCCCAACATGTCTCACAGCACCACCCAACCCCCGGGCCCAGGAATGCCTCCCACCTCTCTGCACGGCTATACACAGCCTGGTAAGTACATCAAGGCATATAACAAAGAGATACTCAGTGTTTCCCCATATATAGACTTTACTAGGCTGGGAAGCCTGGGCGTATTGACAAGTGGAAAGCTAAACTCATGAGGATAAAGAGCATAACAAGGCCTTTCTCCACCTATAGCTGGAGTCTGTCCTTGCGATGGAACTGATTGTTACTGTTATTTCATGTAACCAAATACATATGGTATTATTTATTATGTTATTGGAAAGGGCATATACAGTGGTGTGAAAAAGTTTTTGCACTCTTCCTGATTTCCTGTTCTTTTGTATGTTTGTCACACTTTGTTTCCGATCACAAAACAAAGATAACACAAGTAAACATAAAATGCACTTTTTAAATGAAGGTGTTTGTTATTAAGGGGAAAAAAGTAAAGTGATTACCCCCCTAAACCTAATAACTGGTCGGGCCACCCTTAGCAGCAAAAACTGCAATCAAGTGTTTGCAATAACTGGCAGTTAGTCCTTAAAAGTGCTGTGAAAGAATTTTGGCCACTTGTTTTTACAGAATTGTTGTAATTCAGCCACATTGGAGGGTTTTCAAGCACGAACCATCTTTTTAAGGTCATGTCACAGCATCTCAGTCAGATTCAGGTCAGGACTTTGACTAGGCCACTCTAAAGCCTTCATTTTGTCATTCAGAAGTGGACTTGCTGGTGTGTTTTGGATCATTGTTCTGCTGCAAAACCCAAGTGCACTTTAGTTTGAGATCACGAACAGATGGCTGGACATTCTCCTTCAGGATGCTTTAGTAGACAGCAGAAATCATGGTTCCATATACCACAGCAAGTCTTCCAGGTTCTGAGGCAGCAAAACAGCCCCAGACCATCCCACTACCACCACCATATTTTACCGGTGGTATGATGTTCCTTTTTTGAAATGCTGTGTCAGTTTAGTTCAGATGTAATGGGACTTATGCCTTCCAAAAAGTTCACCTTTTGTCTCGTCAGTCATAACTGTTCATCTTAGTAATTTCCCAAAAGTCTTGAGGATCATGAAGATGTTCTTTGGCAAATGTGACATGAGCCTTTTTGTTCTTTTTGGTCATCTTGGCATGATGTGTTGTTTTTGAGGTCTTTTAGCCTGCTTCACTTTGTCAGACAGGTTCTATTTAAGTGATTTCTTGTTTCAACAGGTCTGTCAGTAATCAGGCCTGAGTGTGTTTAGTGAAACTGAATTCAGCTTTTCAAAAAATTGGTTTAGTGACAGTTAATTTATGTTTAACAAGAAGAGAAATTACTTTTTCACATAGGACCGGGGTAGGTTTGGATAACTTTTCTCCCTTCATCAGTGAAATCGTCATTTAAAAAATGCAGTTTGTATTTACTCGGGTTATTTTTGTCCAATATTAAAATTTGTTTGATTATCTGAAACAAGTGTGACAAATGTGCAAAACACTTGGAAATCTGGAAGAGGGCAAACATTTTTTTCACACCACTGTATGCACTGTTCAGTTGAATTCTGTGTAAAACACTGAACTTCCAGAGGCCACTGCACTAACCCAATGCAATTTCATTTTTAAAAAAAGATGTAATTACACAGTGGTGAGGCAACAATTCTTAGTTATTGCAAATGAAACCATAATGATGCCCCCTGTCCTGGGGTCAAAACAGTAAAAAGATGAATCATCCTGTCGGGTTTCACTGAAAGCACTGAACTTTAACCAATTATTATCATGCAATTATTGCCTATTTAATTATTTGAAAATACATACTGTAGTGTGTGTTAAGTTTGACGCTGTTCCTTTCTGGTATCTTTTCTTTGGCGTGATTGCTTTAATTTTTCCCTGTCATTGTCTTCTTTGATTGATATGTGTTGGAGATATGCATATCTAGAATGCTGATATGTTGGAGCTGGACATTGCCCTCTGTTCCTACACTGATCATGTTGGCCTGCTGTGGCCTCTGGCTCCCTCCCAAGCACAGAAACTCATTTAGTCTGAATACAAAGTTCAAATACAAACTATATTGTTTCTTACATTGAATATAATTTGGCTTTTTGGACCACTTTTACTTTCTGGCACAGCCTCTGGTGGTAGAAAAATGCACAGATTAATGGTTTCTGCTGTTGATATTAACCAGTTGCACTCATTTGTATCTCAAGGATATTGGTTATTTTTTAATTTCCTGTGAGGGTTAAGGGTAGCCTTCAGTTAGCTCACAGCGGTAACAAAAAACACTCATAAAGAATCTTAGTAACAGGAAGTGGCTTTGTTACATGATTTTAGCTTGACACAAATTGGTTGTGTAATATGTAACCACAGAGGCAAAGTGATTTCACAAAGCATTTCTGTAATTTAAGTTAGATTTTTTTTCATTTGTTTGTTTTAGTGCAGTCTTTGCAGAGGTCAAATGGTTGCTTTAGTCTTTAATTTTACAGTCAACTTTGATTGAAAATTGCACCATCAGAACTATGTGTCTTCTTCTTCCTGTTAATAATATTATCATTATTATTATTATTATTAGTAAAACATTTTCTGTAACATTTGAAAACTGTAAAGGAAAGGTTTTTTTTTTTAAGTTCTTTGTCTAGTTATGCTTTTACTACATAAATCATTTTTTAATGAACGCTGTGTGGGCACAAAGGGCATTATTTAGGCCTGTATTTAGTTTAAGTGGTAAAAAAAAATGCTTGTGATCATAAAATAGGATTTTGTTCTGTTGAGTTGCTCCAGTCTGCAAAAGCATACTTGAAGCCATTTTATGTCTATATACATAATGAACCTGCCAAACTGCATTTTAAAACTTCATTAAGGATGAATATTATTAAGATTTTCTTCATATAGGTCAGGTCGTTTTTTGTTTTTGTGTTTTTTGGGTGGAGAAAAGTAGGAGGACATAGGTTTCCAGCATCAGTGCAACTATTGTGTTATCTCCCACAGTGTGGAACGAAATCTTTGCTTTGCATTGTGAACTGTTAGAAAACCACTGCAGTGTTAATGAAAGGAATTGAGATGATCAGGCATATAACTCCAGTGGATTGGATTTGGTCCTAGCTATCATTTGACATACATCATAATTACTAATAACTTAATGTATTTAGTAATCTTTGTCGATGTCTTAATTCACTCTAATTTGGTGATACAGGTCTGTACTGCAGCGGTTTTAAAGTTTCAGATACCTGTCCAAGTCATAGACAAAATGATTGAATTCTCACTAGTCATTCTTCTGGCTAAATATTTGCTCCTAATTTGTGTTTGTGAACCTTTATAATTTCTTAGTTCATTGCTGCAAGCACCTGCTCTACAGCAGTAAATATTACAAAAATTAAATAATAAGTTTTTAGGTGGATTGTTTTAGTTTGGAGTGTCTCATATTAATGCAAAAAACAAACAAATAAACAAACAAAAATTGTTTCTTATAGAAACATCTTGGCCAGACCTGTTGTAAAGGAGGTAATGCTGTCTAGCAAATTGATGGAGTTTAACTTAAGAAGGTAAAATGGGACTCTCTCTTCAAGACAGAAAGCAAATGTTGCCCACTCTTAGCATACAAGCTTAGGAAATTGCGTTATTAACATAGTAAAAGAGTAAACATACTTGCTGTCTTCAGTCATCACTAAGTTCATCAAGAAGTGTTTGTTTGGGCACAGACAGTCCTGAACTAGCTGGTGTGTTAGTACAGATAAATTCACTTGTGCTCTGAGGTTAACTTGCTGTAGGTTAGTAGTGCCACCAGCTGTTGTCACCACAGCCTGGAGCTTAGTGTGGTACAGTACACTCTAATGCAGGGGTCGGCAACCCTAGGCACGCGAAGGGTTAACTGATAGCACGACCAATGCTGGACTGGCCATCGGGCTTTTGCTCGGTGGCCGGGTGACTTCTTTTTCCTTTGTAACGGTATAAACAATGAAAGGTGGTCGATTGGCCAGATGCTGGTCGGTGTGTAAAAATAACTCAGTGGTTTGGTGGTGGCTATGGCGAAGCTTCCTCAGATTCAGTAAAATTAGCAAGTGGTGGAGGCCTCAGGTGGATGAGAGAAAGGGGAGGCAGTAGGAGGAGCGACCCGAGGCAGCCGCCGGTCCGAGTCTCAGGTGAACTGAACTTCAGGTAAGAAGTTATGACCTGCAGTCTGTCTGGGTCAAATATAAACCAAGTTTAGGTGGAGTTTATTTTCGTTGTGCTGACTTTTTACAGTCAGTTACAATAACTCGTACTGCATGCTAGCTAGCATGACGGAGTTTCTATACAGCTGGGTGGGTGCTTTGATGTTAGTGATACCATAGTGAACTGTATTTTATTCATAAGGTTAGTTAGTAGAGTTGCCTGTAAAAAGACGGAATTGTCTCGTATTCAGAGTAAATATTACGCGTTTCGTATTGAGGTGAAAAGGAACACAGTTTGTCCCGGACTTCAGCTAGAATGAAAAAAAGACACAAAGCTGGAGTTATTCTGTCATTACGCTTTCAGCTGTTTCTTCTTCTCTCATTCTCCCCCTCCCTGTCCTGTTGCTCAATCATGAAACGATCAATGATCAGCTGATCGGCTTTTCTCTTGTGTTTGTTTATCTCCCACTTTGCGCCAGAAAGAGGAAACCAGCGGATGTCGCGCTAAACAACAGCAGCACGTTTAAGCTTGATCAGCTGTTGTTAGAATTTATTTAATATTACTTTCTAGTATCAGCTGATGTTTGCTGGAGCCACAGCTGTAAAGCTGCTGGTCATGATGGTTTGTATATCTGGTGAGAGGGAAACATGAAGATGAAACCAGGAGATGTCCTTACTGAATCATCAGAGCTGAACAGGTGATGGAGAAACAGGTTTACCTTTTAGGTGACATGAATGAGTTGAAGGGCAGTTATGAGCTGTTTCTGAGAGACAAATAACACCAGGATCCTTTTCTATGTAGCTGACAGCTGGTAACTGTGCAGGGGCGGATCTAGCAAAGTTTTGCCAGGGGGCCAGGTAGGGCATTAACAGGGAGAGGGAGGCACAAAGAAATACTTTCTTATTCTCATTTAAAATGTCTGGCTGTTATTAAATAATTATCTGAAGCTTACAACCAAAGTTTTTATCTGACATAAAATGTATAGAAATCATACATATAACATCGAAATAGCTGGAATCCATAGATGTGCATGTTCATGGAGCTTGCATTTTCACCTGCTGGACATCACTACCTGACAAGTTTAACTGTCTTCAGAACATTGCAGAGGCCTTATTGACAGTATTTGGCTCTACATATCTGTGTGAGCAGATTTTCTATCACATGAGTGTCCTCAGGTAGCCGTCTGAATGCTGGACACTCGGAGACCTGTGTCTCTGAGTGGGAGACCAGAGATCACATTAACATGTGTATCTCTGTATTAGCAAACATACCATATTGGCCCAGTTTATTTTTCTTATCATTGTTGTGAGGAGACCATAAATAGCATTTGTATTTTCTGTATTTGCTGTTCTGGAGTTCTTGTTATGGATAAAAAGTGTCTTTTTTTGTTTGTTTCAAAATAGCTGATAACTATTCGCTGATAGCTGCCAGCATCTGCAAATATAATTCTATAAAGTGGTTCTATATAGTGTGTAACTGTTAATATAGAGCGTTATTAAATTTATTGCTAATGCAATCATATGGCACACTGACTTCTGAGGAAATTTTAAATGGCACTCGCCATCAGAAAGGTTGCCTACCCCTGCTCTAATGTCTTGTACATGATAGCATGTTGGAGTTGTTTTACATAGACTGCAACCTTGACATAATTTTAGAAGTGATAACTGACCAGCTGAAAGCTGTATCATGATGTCACCAGTTTCACAGGGATGATAGAAGATGTTGCTAAAGTCACGGCTGTGTGCCAGAGAAACAAGCTACACTGGTTTCTGATGAATTAGTCATTTATTAAAGAGAAGAAAAGATAAACATAGTCATTGATTCAAGCTTTTTAATTTTAAAGATTTCCAGGTCTCGTGTCAAAGAAACTGGGAAAATCATTCATCACAAATTTTTCACATCTTGTTTGCAGAGTAATTAGCTCATTATACATTGAATAGAGGAAATCATGATGAATTACGGTCTTTGTTTCTCTGCAGGTGTGGCACCTCCACCAATGAATCCCATGGCGCCCCATACATACCAAGGCCAGTCGAACAGGCCTGCTTATGGGCCTCCACCTACAGGTCCACCACCTACAGGTCCACCACCTGCAGGCCCACCACCAACAATGAAACCCACACCACCTCCCACTGGACCTCTAGTGGCTAATGCCACACCTCCACCACCTAAAGCAGATGGTAAGTGTAATCTTTTTTTTTTTTCTTTTCTTAAAAACACAGTGCCCAGATCTCAGCACATTTGGAAACATTAGAATAGACATTAAACATTTTACTCCCACAGATGTGCTAATCGTGATATTTAATGACTGCATATCCTTTGTATAAGCCAACGTGTTATCATCTCTTTATATTTTTTTTTTCCTGATCACCTTCCATTGTTTCCCTCCCTCCACTCCTTCCACTACATGCCAGCTCAGTGTGGGGGCGTTGTTAACAGCACTCTTTCCCCAACTGAGCCCGACAGCCAGGAGGGAGATATTGAATGTCCAGGTGTGGCAAAATCAGTTTTCAGCTCTTAGATGTTGTGTCAGTGCTGTGCTGCCAGTCCTGTCTCATCTGTACAGTTCTTGCATGTATCTGTGGATGTACTATTGAGCATATACAGAGGTTTCATCTCATAGTTTTAAAGAATAATGCATATAAAATGAAAATAATCTAGAGATATTGTAATGTTGTAATGGCATTCATAGTAACTCTGTATCTTTTTAGTGCTAAACTGAGCATCCATGGAAACAATTATTTCTTGATGGTGTGTTTTACCTTTTCAGTCATCCAGGCTCACCATGTCTCCCATGTGACTCAACTTCTAAATATTAAAATCACCAATGTAAAAATACTTCCCATAAATATGTTTAGTGTCTCTTTAATTTTCGTCATCATTAATATTGTCATTGTTTTGACCCTTTTTATAGTTCATTTTGTTCCATCCCTGTTGTTTGTGGTTGGCAAAGTGTTGCTTAAATTATTCATATCATGTCTGTGTTTGCTTTGAAACAGGAGCTGTGGCTGGCAATGGCCCGCAAGCATCAAACAGCTATAATCATCTTGACAACAAAATGGGTAAGGCGGTTTTCTGCCACATATTGGATTCTGTGCACACAGCAGTCACATTTGCAGTCTTTGCAAATGCCTGTCCGTGCAGTTTTTGACGAATATGAGGCATTTCTACATTTTATTGTACAATCTTTAATTGTGTGATGTATGTCTTGAATCCCAACTGGATTCCATTTTCAGTACAAATATCTAAATATTAACTGTCACAAATCCCACTGTGACTGTGAGCTCTGGTGAACAGTCTTTTGTTTTCTTTTTTTCCTTTGGTTCCATACCAGCAGGCGTCTCAGAATGTGTAATATACTTTTCATATCATCAGCAAATCCCATAAAAAGAACAAAATCCACAATAAACAACTTCTGTTAACAGTCATTGTTTGTGTAGACAAACATTAAGTAGCTTAGGCCTCTAAAAACACATTTATGAGGGAAACCCATTCAAATCCTCATTACCACGAAACATTGGCACTGGGTTTTATTTTAAGCCGTTGACTAATATGCCTGCTGCTGTGTATACCTGTCAGCCACAGAGCTTCCCATTTTTAGTGATGTCTGCTATTTGAGTTCTCATTTAAGCCTTTGTAAGTGTAAATGTTTTTCATGTTACTGTTTCTTCCATAGCTGGCCCGACTCAGCCTGGACCACCCGGTCGGCACTTGGGCCACTACCCTTCGCTCCCTCCCGGGTACCAGAACACCTCAGCTCCCCACGCCACCCCTCCCATCCACCCTGCGATGCAAGCCGCCACGCAGCCTTACACTCAAGCACCTCAGCCATATCAGCAGGTGAGCCTAAGGTCACAACCCAGTTCCACATAATTTTAGAACACTTTGCATACACAGTTTGTTTGTTCGCTTGTCATTGACTTGCACATGAATGCAAAACACGTGCTGGTTATATGGAAAGGAGAATAACCAACACTGGGTTGTTTTTTTCATTGTTGCATAGGGTTGAACTGGTTATAGAACTGGAATGGCTAAACAAACTTAGGTGCATTATAGTAAAGGGCTTGTGAGGGAACAGTTTGGAACAAATGCTTAAATCAGTTTTAAATTGATTTTATTTCAAGATACAAATTTAGGAAAAAGCACTTGAACACGTGTGGACTTCAAAATTCTCACATTTATTGTGACAAGTAAATATTATTAGACTATTAGGCTTAATGTAATTTTTTTTTTTTGTTTGTTTCTTTCAGCCACCTGGTGGCCCAGGGCCGGCTCAGCTAAGCCCATCGTTAGCAGCCATGAGCCTCCAGTCCAGCACCCCAGAGGCCCTGAGAGTGGTCAACCTCCTGCAAGAGAGGAACCTGCTGCCACCGGCCCCAGTCCCTGCCCCGACACCCTGCCTCACCCAGGACCTGCAGAAACTCAACTGCAGCCCAGAGTGAGTCATAATGAACTAATTTTGCGTGTTGTGACATTTTTGTCTTTCATTAAATTGATTGTGTTTCTATCTCATATAGCTAATAATACTATAACTGATCTCTGTTTAGTTTTTGTTTTTAAACTCAAAATTATAAATGATTAAGAAATGCTACATTTAACGTGGGACTTTAATCATATCACTGTTTAGTGTTAAGTGCGCACAGCCTAAACGCTGAATTTGTCACTCTGTGTGCTTCCAGAGTTTTTCGCTCTACACTGACCAGCATCCCTCAGACCCAGTCTCTGCTCAATAAAGCCAAGATGCCACTGGGCTTGCTGCTTCACCCCTTCAAAGACCTCTCGGTAACCTGTCAATTTAATATTGAACGTTCACTCTCAGTCATCAGTCAGTTTAACTGGGTCAGTTACTCCAACAGCTTCCACTGTGAACCTCACCTGCTAGTCAGCAGGTTTTCGGCAATAAATGTTGAGTCTATCTTTCGTTTATCTCAAAGCAGAGAACATTAATTACATGTCATACACATCACCACAATCCCAGCTGGAGATTTGTTACCCGGGGCCTATGTTTACTACCATTGTCACTTTTATGATCAATCCTGAGTGTGAGGAGACAGCACTGATTTCTGTCCTCACATTTAAATTGTTATACACATAATATTGGTGACACATAGGAGACAATCTAGTCACAAATGTGTGTAGTCATTATCATGTAACAACAATTAGAGGTAATTTTAGAGTGTGTAGGTTAATGGTTTCTAGACAGAGGGTGGCGAGGTATTTCTGTCTGTTTAGAAAAAAGGTCTGCTCTATTTGAAACGATACTGGACTACACCCAAAGCTCAGATGTCTCAGTTTTCTCCCAGCATTCAAATCTCTTTCGAAGCAGTGACTTATTTTGGTTATTTACATGAGTGCAAGGGTTGCAGTATTATGCATTTGCACATGTATTAATCATTTGACACACGTAACACACGTTAACACGAATTTCTCTCCATATATCGCTATGTTACTATGTCATATGGTGAGAATATTTATAGACTTGTTTATGAATATAGGTTGCATGTATTAACTTGTGTTTTTGTTTGTTTTTCTCTAATCTGAAGTGGATAAGAATTTGTGTTTATCTTAAACGCTTCCATGCAGTTTTATGTCATCATTATCATTGGGTCAAACCTTGCATTTGGCACTTTATCACACATTGACAAAAGACTAAATTATAAATGAGAGGACTGCATTGAATAAAATGTAGAGTTAGGATATTGACTCTTTCTGCTGCTTTAACTCGGGTTCCTTTACTGCTGCATGTCTGGTTTGAATGATAAAAGTGCAATAATGCCTCCCTTCAGTGGAACAGACTTTCCTCTTTACTTAGTGGCACACACATGCTTAACTCGGAGCGAATGAGTTTGTTCTATGTCTTTCTGGAATAGGTGCCTCATTCCTCTGGCTTCTTATTTAAACATATACCTGTGACGGTTAGTTCATTAAATGAATTCCCCACAAAAATCATATATATTACAGGAGCTAATTGTCTAATCTCATCAGTGGTGCTTTTAAAAACGAGGCATTCCCAGAGCCATTTTTAAAATGTGTCATCCTCATATAACAGCAACATATAACAGCTATATTATCTTTATAAAGATGCACGAGCTGCATCAAATTTGTATTAGTTAAACAGTGTCTTCCTAACAGCTGTTTATTTCCCAGTAGGGTTTGACTTAATACACCCCTGGGCAAATCTATCACAGCGACTACGTTTATGTTTCCCTGTTAATTGAGGACACAAATTCCAGAGACATTTCACAGCTTGGACAGCAACAAGAAACGTCTTTATTGAAATGCCATTTAAAATAAGCTGCAAACCAGATGATGTTTGCCTCGAGGCTCTCGTCTCACAGAAGTTGTTTCTCATCTGCTTTTATAAATACAGCAGCTTCCTGTTGTGACATCCAGCACGATTGTTAGGTGTCGGTCCTGCAGAACCTACATCAATCCCTTTGTCTCTTTCCTGGACCAGAGAAGGTGGAAGTGCAACCTTTGCTATCGGGTTAATGATGGTAAGTAACAGGAGGGTTTTTTCCACCCACAGATTAAGTATAAAGAGAGAATAATGTCACCTACTTTGGAAAGAGGATTTTATTAGAGTTCATATGTGTTTTCACCTCAGGTAGAAGATCTGACTCAGTACTAAAATCTCACTGGAAGTTTTGTGTGTTTGTGTGTAGTTCCAGAGGAGTTCATGTACAACCCTGTTAGCAGATCATATGGAGAACCACACAAAAGACCTGAGGTCCAGAATGCCACCATTGAGTTCATTGCTCCTTCAGAATACATGGTAGGTGTTTAACATTGTATCTGTCACCAGTTAAATCCATGTTATTATAAAACTGGCATTTTCAAAGTCATGTAAAATTGAAGAATTATGATCTGAAAGCTGAGGTAGATTTACTTTCCAGAACTCTGTCTTGGGGCAAAGTTAGTTAGTGGTTATTTTAAGCTTTTAACTTGCTATTTTAACTTGCTAAATTAAATTCTGAGTGTTGGAAATTGTGCAGTCTTCTGTGTACGTGATAGTAATTTTGTCTCTTTTTATTAACCCTGCTTTAACTAGCTTGTGTTTGCCCTGATTTTGTTCAGCTGAGACCACCCCAGCCTGCTGTTTACCTCTTCGTTCTGGACGTTTCCCACAATGCAGTGGAGACAGGCTACCTAAATGTGTTCTGTCAGTCACTGCTGGACAACATCAATTCGTATGTACAACCTTTAATTTTGATTCATTAGAGTCCTTTCGACAAAATAGCCTTTTTAACAGTAATTTTCCGGAGTACTTTTAAAATATACATAGGGCTCAGGCACATTCACAGCTAAGACCTAAAGTGCATGGAAACCGATATACCGATATGTTTTTAATGGGTCAGTGTAACAATTTTTTCTAGGCCCTGGATAAATGTAGGCACACGTTTTTAAATTTGGCCTACACTATATTGCCAAAAGTATCCAAATTATTGTATTGAAGTGTTCCAATCATCAAGCATTTAGGCATGCAGCCTGCTTCTACAAACATTTGTGAAAAAATGGGTCATTCTCAGGAACTCCATCCGTTCCAGCATGGTACTGTGATAGGATCTCACCTGTGCAACAATGAGGCGTATAGTGCACAGAGGTCACCAACTTTCTCCAGTCAGTCGCTACAAATCTCCAGACTTAATTTGGCCTTCAGCTTAGCTCAAGAACAGTTTGTAGAGAGCTTCATGGAATGGAAGAATGATAAAAAACACACACTGCTAAACCTTAAGGAAAGCCTTCCCAGAAGAGTTTAAGAGTTGTTATAGCTGCAAAGGGTTGGCTGACATCATATGAAAACCCATAGATTCAAATAAAATGAATAAGATGTCACCCAAGTTCATATGCATGTGAAGGTAGACGAGCGAATAATTTTGGCAATATAGTGTACCTTATTTTCTGTCATATACTGTTGGCGGATGCTCACATTGAACATGTACAGTTAATATTTGCATCTGAAGGTTGTTCCCTTTTTATAGAGCCACTGTGACTAAAGAACAGAGATCTGTTCAGATGGTTCAAATAATTTGTGTAGACCTAAAAAATCTCCATAGATTCTTATTTCTTTGAAGTAAGGGGTTTTCTTTACAAAACTACCCAGTGGGACAAATTGGACCCTCTGGTAGGCTGACTCTGACCACCTGTCCACATATTTGATCAACAGATGGTTATTTTCTGTTATGTGTAGTAACACGATCCAACATAATACCTTAATGGAAGGATCTTAATTTGGGTCCTTGCAAACTACGATGAAAATAGGTTATCCCTGACACATAAGGGCAAGCTTTACTGAAGTGTGTGTGTTTATGTGTCCTAGACTTCCTGGAGACTCACGGACAAAGGTAGGCTTCATCACCTTTGACAGCACCATCCACTTCTACAACCTCCAGGAGGGACTTTCCCAGCCTCAGATGCTAATCGTGTCTGACATAGAAGGTGAGACGTAGCTGACGGCAAAGGCCACACTTTCATTATCACAGTAACTTGACATCAGCTGTGCGCCAACTTACTGCAGGAATCGAGAACCAGCAAACATATAAGGTCACAGACTGACTGGCTCACTAAACATGAATGCCATGTTGGTAAATTAGTACAGCCATGTTTTGTCCCCTTTATTTTAAGTGAAACTTTGTAAAAAGCTGTTGCACCACATGCAGCGACTCTATTTCTTAATGAAATCACTTTATGGTTCCCCTGTTTGATTTATGGTTGTCATTACCTACTGTTATATTTGTTTAAATAATTACATTTTGCTCTCCACAGATATCTTTTTACCAACACCAGACAGCCTTCTAGTAAACCTCAATGAATGCAAAGAGGTCAGAAATGCTCGTTTTGTTAAAGTCCTGTGTTGTTTAATTTATAAATGACTGTATTTTGAAACTGAGATTAAATGTAACAGTTTACTATGTGTTCACACTGTGTAGGAAGTAAAATTGATTGCTGCTTTATATTCATATCCGTTTTCTCTGATTAATAGCGATAACACGCCATAAAAATATGACTCACGTCCACCGATTTGCTTTGCAGCTTGTGCAGGATCTGCTGAAGAGCCTGCCAAATTTATTTGAGAAGACGATGGAGACGCAGTCCGCCCTGGGTTCAGCTCTGCAAGCAGCCTTTAAGTTGTTGTCCCCCACTGGAGGGCGCATGTCGGTGTTTCAGACGCAGCTGCCTAACCTCGGTGTTGGGGCACTGCAGTCGAGAGAGGACCCCAACCAGCGGGCATCTGCCAAGGTAATGAGAGAAGTGTGCTGAATGGTATACAGCGGGATTTAAATATAACCAACAGAGCCATTGTGTTAAATGTAGGCACCAGTTGCCATAACTATATTAAACAAAGTCTTAATGACTAGTGTTTCAAGTCAGTCATGGAACAAAAATGGACATGACTAATATTTGATAGCTAGTTTTAAACTTTTCTAATAAATGCAAAATAAAAGCACATTTTTTGGAATAAGATCAGATTTATTATAGAAAAACTATAACTTTTCAGAAAGAGAAGATTTAAATTTTTATGTTTATAGTTCTTTGATTTTGGTAATCTTAAACCAGAGGATTAAATCAGGATTAAAAAAATGTCAGCTTTTCCACAAACTGTAAAAATTTGTTTTACTTTGGACGACTTTTGAGTTGTTACTTTACATTTACACTTTATGTTCATGGTGCTATCTGATGTGCATTCCTTTCAGGACATCCAGCACTTAGCGCCGGCGACAGACTTCTACAAGAAACTGGCTCTGGACTGTTCCAGCCAGCAGGTGGCTGTAGACTTGTTCCTGCTCAGCGCTCAGTACTGTGACCTGGCATCTCTTGGTAAGTCTCATCTCAATGGATTGGCGGGAGACAATGGAGGGAAAAGGAAGATGCAGTGGACCTTTTGCTATTTTTTATCATGCTGACATAACCTCTTGCTTAAAAAAATCCCCTCATATTCCTAGATTTTAAAACTCTTGAGTGGTAAAAACGTTAAGCACAAAAATATTTGTCATTAATGAGGGAAAATCTGATTCCCGAAATGATGCTATCAGATTTTATTCATTCCCTAGCGAGATGGAAATTGAGAGAAATTAACCAGTCTGTTTTTTTCAAAACTTTAAAGCTTTTTCTCTCCACTTCTGTGCGTTCTCTCTTTATTGCAGGATGCATATCCAGATATTCAGCAGGGAGTGTTTACTACTACCCATCCTACCACCACCAGCATAACCCAGCTCAGGTTGAGCGCTTCCAGAAGGATCTGAAGAGATATTTAACCAGGAAAATTGGCTTTGAGGCTGTCATGAGGATACGCTGCACCAAAGGTCTGTGGGCACAAAAGAGCTAGAGATGAATGAGTGTTGAATAGACGTGAAGGTTACCGTTGCAAGATGTTGTTTATAAACTGTTTGGAATTACCAACTCTGCACTGATTAGGCATAAAATGTGGTCTAATCAGCATCCAAGGCACAATTAGATAAATACACTTGGGCTGATAGTAGTAATAATAATACAAATAGTTTTGATTTTCACTCTGAAATCATTTTCAGAAATCCTGGTAATTGGTTCAAAACTCTTCCTTACAGCTACAAATTCCCAAATATGAGTCATAGAACTTCAAATTCTCTTTACATGTTTGATTTATTAGTAAAAGTAGTAGTAGTATATGCTTACTGTTGCTAACACCAAGGTCTGCTTTGGGGGGTAAAGTTTAATGTTTACCTCTCAAGGCAAGTGTGAGGGGTTGTATTTTTCCCAAATCTCTCCAGCTTTGGTGGGAAGTGTAAAGTTAGCATGACTTACAGAGCCAAAACTGACAATGGAAATTGCAGCAGGTTGAATGAACCAGAAATATGCTTTACAAATTCTCTTGCCCAATAGTGTTCGGTTTTTGCTGTATTTACAAACAGTCCAGCCTTTGTAGCCCTGAATTTTGCTCATCATGGAAATTGGACATAAAAGCTTAAACTCTGAGTCATTATAGAAAGAAAAACACATTTCTAGAGTCTGGACACATTCATGGTTTCTGTTTTTTGGCTACCTTTTAAGATACTGCAGTCCAGTCTGATTGATTTTTCTCTCTGTGTTCCTATGCAGGTCTGTCCATCCACACGTTCCACGGAAACTTCTTTGTGCGCTCCACAGATCTGTTGTCCCTCCCCAACGTCAACCCAGACGCCGGCTTCGCAGTTCAGATGTCCATCGAGGAAAACCTTGATGACATGCAGGTTGTCTCTTTCCAGGCTGCACTGCTTTACACCTCCAGCAAAGGTACGCACACGCTCACTTAGACGAGCCTGTTCGGTTCCTTATCTTTTTGCAGAATAGTGGTGATAAATGGAAAAAAACATCCATGCAAATAGTAGCTTATGATTATTATTATTACATAAGATGGAACTACTTAGTGTAATTTTATCAAATGAGGAGCAGATGTCCTTTTTAAAACATTTTTATAGTGCAATAAATGGGTAGAACAGAAATATGTTTAAATAACATGAATGGTCCCTTACAGGAGAGAGGAGGATCCGCGTGCACACTTTGTGTCTCCCTGTGGTTAATTCTCTGTCGGATATCTTTGCTGGGGCTGATGTTCAAGCCATCACTGGGCTGCTGGCTTGCATGGGTACGTGCTAAACTGTTTTCTAAAATTTAACATGAGATAATAAAGTTTTACAATTATTTTGTTATTTGTTACCACTCATACTTAATTTTATTTGGTCAGTTTGCACATCTCTTTTGCATACTTAATAGTTATTACCAGTTATGTTTGTTTTGAAACTTGTGTATAATAATTGTAGACAGAAATGTGAAAGTGAAGTAACAGTGTGAGAATTTTGTCTTCACCAGTTGTAAATTTCTGGATTTGTGATTGTGTGTTTGTAAAATATGGATAAACTTGGATTTGTGGAAAGCATAACTAGGCGATTATTCTTCATTGTCACAGTTAATACTGTTTTAATTGGCTGGATCCTAAATCCTCACAGGGTTTTCATCGTCTTCGCTGTTATAAGCACTGACAGATAGTGATGAGTGGTGACAGCTGCGGTTGCCTAGCGACCATTCTATACTGAGCATTCGAATCTGTGCTGGCTCATCTGATGTTAACTTGGAGAACAGATACTGATATTATGTTTCAGAGGAGTTTATTTCATTTTAATCTTATAACGATCAGGTGGAGCGTGGCTGTTTTAGCACTGTGACTTCAAATGCATAGTAAGGCTCAGCCATGCCATGTAATGGCAACTGTAATATACACAAGGGTAATACTCAAAAAGATTTATACACACTAATCCTTATGCTAAGCTCTGCTGGGAAATATAAGCATTTTTTACAGGTCATGTCACAAATATTAACATCTCAAAGATGGACATCAATATTTTTCATTTTAAATTCACAGAAAATTAATTTGGTAGTTAAATGTCCTACTGCATAAAATCCGGTCACTTAGCAGTGTTCAGCATGCATTTCTTTTCCCCCTCTGGGTAAGTAGATCAGACTTTTACTGGCCCACCAAGAAAACTGTCGCTTACCCACAAGTGCTAATACAGCCACAGGTTATTAGGTCATTCATTCTGTCAAACACAAGTTTATACAAACACAAATTTATTTATTTATTTTCCTCACACTGACTTCATAGTCTCCATTGAAATGTTATTTCTTCCTAACTTATGCAAGATTTTGGGGGTTATTAGAAGAATGTTACTATGAAGGAAAATAAGTTTTTGAAATGTCAGAAATATTGTGAATTTTACCAGGAACAATTTTGCTCTTAGTTGAATTAGATTAGCAGATAAAACCCTCATCTGATAATATAATTTAATGAATCTGTTTTATAAAGTTCATCTTTTAATCACACAAATATTTCGTTTACCATATTCTGGTAAAGAGAAGCATTATTTTTCTGTTTCAGTTAAATTAGGTAAGAAATGTTCATAAAATTCTGATTTTAAAATATATTGTTTATCTTAAAAAAATTTAATTATGGAGGTCTTGATCACAGATTTTTTAATTTTGAAAATGGTGTAGGGACAGCGCCCCTTATTTTACAGTATCAGACCTAAAATGCATGATTGTCTCATAACTGGTGTGAGACTGGAGCCTTTTTTTAAACTACTCTGGTAGTCTTTGTTGTTTGTAGGGACAGCCCTTCTGTTTAATCCCACAAATATCTGCCTAAAGGTTCTTAATGTCCCTCTCGACAGCTGTGGACCGTTCGGTGACGGCAAGTCTGAGCGATGCAAGAGACGCAATGACCAACGCTGCTATCGACTCGCTGATGTCTTACCGGCAGTCTGTGTTGACAATCCAGCAGCCTGGCCTGCTGGTCCCGGCCTGCCTCAGACTCTTCCCGCTCTACATTCTTGCGCTGCTCAAACAGGTTGGCTGGTTTACACAACAGTTACACTGCCATTAATCTTTTCCACTGACTGATTTTCAACCTTTCCCTGTGTTTGAACGTACGTTTGTTTTGTGTAAAGATCGATCTACTATATCCTCTCTTTGCTAAATTCACTAATTTTTATGAACATTAACACAAGCTGGCTCTACTTTCAGAGGCATTTCTTGAATACCCCACCATTGAGTCGTTATTGAAGGTTTTTGGTGTGTTGATATGTGCGCTTTGCAGAAAGCCTTCAGGACAGGCACCAGCACCAGGCTGGATGACCGGGTGTTTGCCATGCTTCAGCTGAAGTACCAGCCACTGGCCTACGCCATGCTGATGATCCATCCTGCTCTGTACCGTGTCGACGACCTGACTGACGAGGTGAGGAGGATGAATTTAAGTTTCAAAGCCCTGTGTTTTATTTCTTTTTATGCGTGATGTGTAGTTTTAAGATTACATGACTGGACTAAAACCATTTTAGGAAGGAATTTATTTATTTTCAGGTTTCCTTCGTTACTAAGTGATCTTTTCTTTTCTGCATCTTCAGGGAGCATTAAACATCAACGAGCGGACCATCCCTCAGCCCAGACTGCTGCAGCTGTCTGTGGAGAAGCTCAGCAGGGAAGGAGCTTTCCTCATGGATGCTGGAACTGTACGTTTCAAGATGAGCTCTCAAAACAAACTAACAATTTTAAAAGCTGATGTTGGGCAAAATTACAGCTTGGCATTTCCCACACTGAATGTCTCATTTGATTTATTTCCTACATTTCTCCCACTTATTTACAGCAGTGCTAAAGACTCTTTAGATGAAGCTTCTTTCTGTGGCTGTATGTTAAAATGTGCTAATATTGGCATAGTGAGAGAGATTTCCTTTTCGAGAAAATGAGAAATCGCTGAACTGCACATTTTGTATCACTAGTGCCTGTTCTCTGTGTGACTTATGCAAATGTGTAGCTCTGTGATGAAGCCTTACTACAGCTCTCTCCATGACACTAATCATTCTCCCCCCACGCCTGATAATAATTTGTACACTCAAAATTTTACATAATCATGTAGCACAGTTCTAGATTAAAAACATCAGTTATGAGCTTTACTGAGCTGTACTTAAAGGAGGTGTTTAGCTCTTCAGTGACAGTTTTCAGTACTGTAATCTTCTTGCTCTTCATTTAAAGATATTTAAATGAACCTCATTCTCTTCCCAAAGGTGATGTATCTGTGGATTGGACGCAACTGCCACTCCAACTTCCTCACACAGGTCTTAGGAGTTCCAAACTACGCTGCCGTGCCTGATAATCTGGTAGGATTTCTTACTTTGGGTCAACTGCTCTGTCTCTGTAACAAGACTTCTCAAAACATGCAGCACAGCTACATTTCCATATGTTGACGCCTTCCCCTACTTGCTGATAACAAAAATTGTTGCTTTCCTCCCACAGTATCTGCTCCCTGAACTGGACACCGCAGAGTCTCAGAGAACCAGAGCTTTCATTGGTTGGCTGAGAGATCAGAGGCCATTCTTCCCCTCCCTGCATATCATCAGGTGGGACGTCACTGGGTATTAGAAAAGAATGAATGAAGTTGCAAAAGTAAAAAGTGTGCTCCCTGGTGGTCTGGCTAAGAACTGTTATAAACTACCGATACTTTTTGTAGTCCTGTCAATTTTTCCCGCACTCTTCCACAGGTAAAAGATCAAGATCAGTTTATAGCTTTATCTGTATAAAAGCTAAAATCTCACTATAGTAACTGTTTTTAATAGGCTGATGTGTTGACTTAATGTTTTCTCAGGGCATATAAGACAGTTTCAGACTTGATCTTTCAGAATCCATCAAAACAAAAGAGTCTAAAAAGGTCAACAAATACAAGCCACCCTGTGCCTTTAGGATTATAGCACTTTAACGCTTATAATACTAACTATAATGTACTCAAAAAATAAATAAATCATGTCAGGCAAGTGGCTTATGAGGGTCTGTATTTCCTATTGAGGCTGATAAGTAAAGACAAAAACTGTAGATGATCTCCTAAACCTATAGACCTTTTTGCTATCTGTGTAACAAGCAAAGAGGTTTACGGAGCAGCATTGAAAACCACCTTACAGTAGCTTTGGTGGGTATGGAGTTGCTGCGTTTGCCTCTAGTTTGCAGGGCAGATATTGACTACTCACTGAGCAGTTAAGAAACTGAAAAGTGTGTTGCAGACCGCAATCAGAGACTGTTCGCCTTCAGTGTAAAAGTTGCTCCTTTTGAAATGTGTTGGTTGTACTGCTGAAGCGCAGCTTTTACTTTGAAAGCCCATGGTCTATGTTTCTGGTTTGCGTCACACTTTTTCAACTGGTCAGCAAAAATCAATTTTTCTTTCATGACTATTGATGGAAAAGTCCCAGATGGTCGTCAACAGGTCTCCTAACCCTCCTTTATAGTACAGACTTCAGGTTATGTTAACAAAATAGTAAAATATAGGCTTTGCAACTGTGCTATGTTGAAGGAAATGCTCTCAAAAACTTAAGCATCTCCTCTTCTTCTCTGTTAAAATGAACACAAGTATCTTAAATTGCACATCTGTAGTACCTGAATATGTAGGAGCAATCCCAACTGATGTCTTCTCATTGTGTTCTTATTTCCCACCCATTATCACGTGACTCAGGGACGAGAGCCAGCTGAAAGCCAGCTTTATGCAAAACATGATCGAGGACCGAACAGAGTCGGCCCTGTCGTACTACGAGTTCCTCCTTCACCTCCAACAGCAAATCTCCAAATAATCTTCAGTGTGGCTGCGGAGACGAGGGAACATTGAAGCGAGCATGTGCGTCAGTGTACGTGTGCGAGTATATATGTATATGGTGTGAGAGTGTGTATGCGTGTGAGTGAGACCACACTCAAGGTCGCTTCTTGGTCCTTCTTCAGCTGTGGTCCACCATATCTCTGAGGGGGGGAAAAACCCGAGCTGAACTTAACACGAGGCATCAGCCCAATCAAGTCATGTGACGAGGATGTGACAAATAATTGGTTCTGATGCTTATTGGGCACTTTTGAACCCTGCTGAAGAAACAAGAAATCCAGGATGATTATTGTGTCAATGATCGAATGAATCAGTGTTTATTCTCACAGAACAATGCTGTCTAACTGAGGTAGTGCTCAGAAACAGTGCAGGAAAACAGATGTGTGAAGTGTGAAGTGTTTGGAAAAAGCACAGTCTTTATTAATACGAGTCAAACATATGTACGTACGCTTAAGACTAGTTTATAAAACAGGAAGGAACCGGCAAAAAGACTGTTTTGTTTTTTGGGTGTCACCTGGAGTATTTGTACACACAGCAGCTGAGCTCTAACAACACTCTTATATTGTACCTGAAGGAGAGAGCGTGTGCTTTTTATTTGACAGTCATTATACTTGTGTGTTGAACAAATCTGTAGACTCTGTTGTTTGAAAGCCTGAATTTTAAAGGTGTTTGAAGGCAGATCAGCCTCGTTGCCGTCGCTGCCTCGAATGTTTGGATTTGGCAGCGGAAGGTGGTTTCATCGGTCTGATCTGTCGCTCATCTTTTCGCTCTTTCTCTCTGGACATTCAGAACACCTCTGACGACATTGCTGTTCTGTTTGTTTGTTTCTTTTTCTGATTGTTTAATTTATGAGACTCCCAATCTGATTAAATTCTATAATTGCCTTGTATGGGAACTCACTTTTTATTATTAAAACCTCTGTTTAAATACAGACTCTATATATGAAATATTTTAATATAATAGGATATGGGAAATTCTTTAACACAGACATAACAAAGCCATTGTGATCTTTTAATCATGCTTATTGATACTTGTATATTAAAAGATTGCATTATATAAAGGTAAAGACATGCTGATGATTTTAGTATAAATAAGTTGAAATGACGCTAAGAAAATAAAATGTTGGGACTTTTTAAGTGTAGTTTGTGTTTTGGTGGGTGAACAGTGTTTATTCTGTGAACACAAAGACTACAAAAGACAACATGGACCAAATCAGTCAATATTTCTCTTGAATGCATTTGAATCGAGATTTTTTTTTTTTTTTTTTTTTGGTTTGGTCTGATTTCATACAGTTTGTAATCTATGTATTATATCAACAAAAATGTATTTAGGAACAGACAAATATGTTTTGGTCTTCATGCACAAGAAATTTTGTTTTTCATAAAAAAATACTGATGAAAATAAAAAGCAGCTTTGTTTTTGTACAGAGTTAACTTGCTGAGGACTGGATGTTAGTCACATGACTACAGCTAAAATAACACCAGTCGTGTGTGTGGAGAGAGTGGAGTAAATAAACAGATATAAAGCCACTGGCATTTTAGAATGATCTCACCTTTCAACAAGAAATTGAATTAATTTAACACCCAAAAAATAAAGTAGAAAATAATACAAATTTGACTTGACCTGTGACTTCTCTTCTGACTTACATGGACAACATGAATAGACCTCGTCTACATGTTACGATGAATCAACTCTTCGTTTTCTACACAACAGAAGTCGTTTCAGTTTGAAACTTTAAAATTGGTTGGAGGGTGGGTGGAGGTTTACCTGTTAGTTGTTAGCTGTGTCTTGAGTATAAAGTGGAACCTCAATGTTGGCTTTGTCCCACATCTATATACTGTTCAAAAACAGTAGCAGCACTGATGAATTTCTACCTCTGTATCATCGGTGTTTGTGCACAGGACCTCAGACCTCAGTTTCAGTACTCATGTTGAAGGAAAGTAAACTTCATTTTAGGTTTTTTCTCTAATCTGAGAGGCTTCTCTGGTTCTTCAGGCTGATGGGGGCCCACTCTGTCAGTTAAGGGTGTCCCCTAATTGTACAGGCATTGTAAAAACTAAAGTACACATTAATAATAATTCTTAGGCTTTATGTAACAGGATGTAACAAAAAATCATTTTGTCCTTACAGGTTCTAAAATGATTTAAATACAACCTCAGATGAACATCAGCGTGACATGAAATAACTTGAAATAGTTATTTTCCATATGACTTCTGATCCACTCTTCTTTCCAGTGTTGTTTCAGATTATTGAGGTTTGTGGTCATTCATCTGTGGACATTCACTCCAGTCAGGTGGAGGCCTGGGCTTTGACTGGGCCGTTGCAAACCCTTGATTCTCTTCTTTTTCAGGCACTCAGTTGGAAATTTGTTCTTGGGGGTCATTGTCCTGTTGTGTGACCCAATTCCAGTAAGGTTTTACCTCACATTTCACCTTAGAATACTTTAGTATGTATTAAGAGTTCATGGTCAACTCAATGACAGCAAGGCGAAATCATCATGCCTCTGCCATCATGCTTTACAGTTGGTATAAGATATTTACCATAAAATATTTGTTTCTTAGCACCAGACTTTTTTTGTTTGTTTGTTTTTTGTCAACAAAGAATAAAATGTTGTTAGCCTATGTCCCCGCCTCAGCGATCGATCCCTCTGGTATCTCCCCTGGAATTTTATGTGAACGCTTAGATCCAATCTTCCAAACAGCTCATTATATAGAAGTACTTTCTCTAATCTTTACTCTTCAAAACTCAGTTTGTCAACCACAATTTACTTCATTTAATTTTGTTTTATCAATTAAATTAATTAAATCATAAATGTTAAAAATCAAACTTTCTCTGAGTATTTGCTTAGTCATTCTGACCAAGCACTACAGACCTCAGACAAGCTCTAGGCTGTGTGCCATATTTAGATTCCCCGCTGGTACAATCAACCTCAGCACAAAAGCGCGCACACACACCAAATCACAGTAAAAGGTCAGGAGATTAAATATTAAATCAGTTTCATTACTCAAATTGATTTCTCATTCATCATATTACTTAGACATATACTTTGATTATAACTTTGATACAAACGAAAAACACACATTGATAAGCTCTTTTCTAGAACTTTGTTTCACTGTAATCATAAAGGCTGGATGTTAAGACCTTTTACCCCGTCTCCAATGTAGTGAGAGGTTCAATCCCACCGTTCTCTACAGTGCTAATACTCTATCGTAGAATATTGATCAGTGGACATTTGTACTGATATGGTGATTCTTGTGATATGGTGATTAGGGAGGAAAACAAAAGTTGTTTTATGAAATTATCCCGATTGACAGATGACGTGACTTTCGCGCATTTTTTGTTTCGCATCAAATGCAAGCATTTTAAACATTTCTGTTTAGAATTTACTGTGAGATATTATGCTTTGCCACTCAGAAAACACTGTTTCCTTAGTGTGTTTCTTTGTACTTTTATACGCTCGTTAAATGCTAATATTTTTTACATTTTTATGCACAGTTTCATGAAGGCGTATTAGAGCCACTGAAATGCATAAAGAGGTTGAAGATTCAAATAAACTAAGAATAAAATAAATAAAGAACGAAACGATTGGAGTGTTCTGAGACGTTATATTTGTTATAGATTACCATATCTAGACCATCCGTTGGCTCTTACTTGAAACATGGCTTAAAAAACGACATATATATGGCTTTTTTCATAAATATAGCGAGTTTCTTTTTTTTTGCGCTAACCAAGTTCCCAGAATCCTTTTTTCTTGTAAACTTGCCATTTCTATCGTAGAATATTGATTTTTATCCTCGTTTTTGTTTTCCTTTCTTTGCTTGAAAATTTATGCACAGTTTCATGAAGGCGTATTAGACCCTGAAATGCATTTTGTTGTAAATTTGCCGATTAAATTTTGCAGTATAATTTTTCATAAATATATACCCATCCAGCCCCTTCCGTTTTTGTTGTAAATTTGCCTTTTTATTATTATTTTATTATTATTGGTCGTAATCAATCATCACAAATCATTGACGTAATCTAAAAAACGTCTTTGTCACTTGCTGACATCATCACCGTGCGCCACAGTTAACGCTCGTCGCTCGTTCGTGTTAAGCGTTTAATTCAGTGGTCTGAGGCTTCTGTGTCGTGTACCGTGAGCTACTGAAGCGCTAGCTTTATGTACTGTGGGCTGAATTTGCATTAAAGGCTAATTTACTTAATTATCGACATGGAGTCCGGGGAGGCCAGCGAGGAGAAGACGGGCTCCATGTCGGCGGCGCAGAAGAGAGCGGAGATCCGGAGGAAAAGGCTGCTCATGAATTCAGAGGACAGGATGAACAGGATCGTGGGAATCACCAAAAACGAGCCTGAAAATAACGGTAATCGGTAACAAACGATCCTCTGAATTTCTCCTGGGCGTGTCTTTCCTATTGAAACACGTTGTCGTGACAGAGAACCGCCTCATCCTGCTGCTGCAGTCAGGACGTTAGTGCTGTCTTTTAGGACCATAACTTACTATGTAAATAATCGGGCTCACTACAGATATATTAACTAGAAGAGGAAAATGGCAGCAGCTTGGGATTCAAATCATGCTAAATGCTGTTAGCATTAGCAGGTGCGGATCAGAGGGTGGCTCACAGGCTGCTCAGCTCCCTTAAACAGAATAATTAATACACAACAATACAGCAGTGTAGATAGAAGGTACCTCAGCCAACCTGTCCTATTGCACACAGGCTTTAAGACACCTGCAGAGAAGCTGCAGTAGTCAGGACATAAGTAAACAAAAAATACATGCCAAGCATATCTCTCGTAACAAATATCTAGTCATTTGGAACCAGAAAGCACAGGAGTGAGTGACAAGGTAAACGCTGCAGTTGGTTTTTGGCTGTGACTTTTATATATCCTTTATTTATCAGGGTAAAAAGTGTAATTGGCATGCAGAATAGAGAGATATAGCCAAAAGGTTAGCTGAAATTGCAACAAATAATTATTGAGATATTTTAAGTGGCCCAAAATGACTGGATTTATTATAATGTAGGTACAATAAGCAAAGATATTATACATTGAAAATGCATAGAAAAATCAGAAGTGGCAGACAAGCACTCTATGGCACAACACCAGCATTACTGTCTATGATCAGCTCCTCACAGTACAGATGTCATTACCTTTCTTTGGCGACACATAATAGTTATCGAGTTTCAAAAAGTGACCATCATCAGCAGTCACTGTTCTCTTCTTCAGTGACTTCTTCAAGTCCTCTTCTTCAGTGTGGCCATATCTACTGAGCCCCAGGCTCTCCTCCTTCATCATGAGTGCCCTTGCTGAAGTTATCCTACTCTAAATATCCAAAATCAATCTTCCCAGACTTGAATGTGTTGAAATCCTCAATTCTGTGGAACATACTATGAGTTTTGACAAGTCCTGATTGTTTTTGCTCAGACCTCGCTGTTCTCACTCACTCCTGTGCTCTTGAACACTGTGAGGCACGGGAAATGGCTGTTTAAAAAAATTATGCTGACATTAACTTCCCAGTTTAACTTCAACAACACAGACAAGCTGGAAGTCATCAGAGTGTCTTCACTCCATCAAACCCAGCAAAAAGAAGCTTACTGGAAACTTACTGGTACTACAATCTGTTATCCATATTATGCTGTCTCTGAACTGAAGTAAAACCATCGTCCCCTGTACAAAATCTAAACTGCTTGCAATTTGTTTATAAAGATCATTAGTTAATTTGTTAAATCCTTTTGAATTAAAGCTAAAACTCTGCAGTTACATGACACCTGGATTTGTTTTTTTTTGGGGGGGTGGGGACTTCTGCATAGCTGACTAATCATTTTAGCACTAGCTAATGTCATATTACTGATTATTGTCTTCTCATTGTCAGGAGCGTCACGGCGTCCCGCAGAACCCCGGTTCCATCTGCCTCTAGAGCCATGGTCCACTGCCTCATCTTCTCCCAGACCGTCTCCAGGGATTGGCAGTCACTCCCACAGCTCCACACCGGAGAGGAGAGGCTCACCCCTGCCAGAGCTCTCCAGTGAGCCACCTGGAGGATCCTCGGAAGATGATATCGGAGGAGTCCGGCGGAGACCGAGGGGCGAGCGGCCGTCAGATGATGTCAGTGGCTCTCCTCGTCCAGGCTTTCTCTCTGCATCCTACCTGTCTCGTTTTGATGATGCCATGAAGCTTCGGGGTCAGCTGGCCAATGAAAAGCCGGCCGAGGACGGAGGGTCAGACTCAGAGGAGTTTGATCCCTTCAGGGTCTTCAGGCTCATCGGCAGCGTCCTCCTTGCTGTTTTTGTCAGGGTTTTTGTCTGCAAGTATCTGGTGAGCCTGTAGCTTTTAACAGACTTGTTAGTGCACTAGTAAGGAGTTCATTTTTACATTTTATGCCAGTATCAGTACCAAATATGTATTTATTTGTTAATGCTACATTTATCTTGTTTTATTTTAGTCAATATTTGCTCCATTTCTGACACTTGAACTGGCCTACATGGGGTTGTCCAAATACTTTCCAAAGGTGAGTTTTTACTTTTTAAGACTCTCATCAGTCTGCATGCACACATTGTGTAACAGCTGCGGACAGCACTACAAATAATATTTTACTTTTGTTTTTCCTCTGTATAAATGGAAAATCAAATACAATGACCTATTGCGGTTTCGCCGATGTAGTTGTGCTGTTTCTGACAGCCCAGTCTTTTTAGCCGCAATCTTCTCAACCAACCAACGCCAAGTTCATACAAAGTTCAATATTAAAATGGACATGAGGTCCTGGAGCACGCCTATGAATTCACATCCTTAATTCTGCTACACTGCTGTGTCTTCAGAGAGGACTAACCAGTCAGAGTGGACTAACCAGTTATAGCTAACCAAGATCATGTTTACACTTCTCAATGAATTATTGGTTAAACGGGATTTCAAATCTACTGGACATTGTATCCGGGGGATGGAAGTTGCCACACCCATCACCCCCCCTTTTTTAAAAAAAAAGATAAAAAACTATTTGTTAATAAGGAAAAGACAAATACCTGTTCAACAATTAGATTAAAACAACCTGCTGAAACCGAGCATCAGAAAATCTGGGAATGAAAGATGATTTAAATGTAACATAGCATGGTTTCTGGTGCCAGTTAGGCAGTCTGAGTATTTCAGAAACTGCTGATCTACTGAGATTTTCCCAGACAATCATCTTTTGGGTTTACAGAGAATGGTTGAAAAAAGAGAAAATATCTGATGATCAGCAACTCTCTGCGTGAAAATCCCATTTTGAGGGTTTGAGCTGATAGGAAGGCAACAGTAACTCAAAGAACTTGTTAAAACTAAGGTATACAGAGGAGCATCTTTAAATGCAAAATACCCTGAACCTTGAAGCAGATGGGCTATAGCAGCAGAAAACCACACCGGATGCTTCTTCTGTCAGCTAAGAAAGGAAATCTGAGGCTACAGCTCATACAGGGTGTCAAAAATTGGACAATAGAAGTTTGGAAAAATGCTGCCTGGTCTGATGAGTCTGGATTTCTGCTGTGACATTCAGATAGTAGGGTCAGATTTTGGTGTACTGTTGCTGACCATGCCCATCCCATTATCACTACAGTATACCCATCTTCTTGAACTGGTTTCATGAACATGACATTGAGTTCACTGTACTCATTTATGATGTGGTGGAGTTGGAGATTTGCATAATGGATGTTCAGCTGACAAATCCACAGCGACTGTGTGGTGCTTTAATGTCAGTATGGACCAATATATGTGAGGAATATCTCCAGGACCGCATTGAATCTATGCAAAAGATATTTAAAAGGGTCCAAACTGGTACTAAACAAAGTGTCCAGTGATATTATAAAACATGGACGTACGCACTGTGAGATCACCCACTAGTTTTGGACTCATTTTGAAGGCTCAGGGTTTGCATTTTAACAGCTGCTGTTCTTGTTTTTAAACAAGAAGTGACCATCTTTGGAAAAGATGGTGGATTGTTAAGTCATCACCAGAGGAATAGATGGAGAGGTTGGACAGGTCCAGTTCGGTGACTCCACTTAATTTAGGAACCAAAGCAGGTTGTAAACATGTTTCTTTCTGCTGCAAAGCTGGACATTTTAACATGGGAGTCTATGGGGATTGACTTGCTCTTTGAGCCAGCCTCAAGTGGCCACTAAAGGAACTTTTGACACAAATTTCTAATAGAGTTTTAGTTTTTGTACATTTTAATCTTGATTTATTTAGTGCAAAAATAGATTAATTAATAATGAGAAGTAAGCACATATATTTGCATATAATGTGCTTTGGGTTCTCCTGTTTCTGCAGGTAGAGAAGAAGACCCAGACCACTGTGCTAACTGCTGCCCTGTTACTGTCCGGCATCCCTGCCGAGGTCATTAATCGCTCCATGGACACCTACAGGAGGATGGGTGACGTCTTCGCTGACCTCTGTGTCTACTTCTTCACCTTCATCCTCTCACATGAGATACTGCTCCTCATTGGCTCAGAGACTCCCTGATAGGTTACAAGGACCTCTGTAAACCCCCACCCCTCGTTTTTTGCATTCCCCTCCCATCTCTCATAGCAACATAGGCATGCTCATTTGCACCCTCAGGTGCTTGTTTATCATTGACAGTCTGGAGGTGAACCCCTGCTGCCTTATGATCAGGCCCGCACACGCCAGCTGGACGAGTACTCGTCATTTGAGCTCTTCGGGGTTTCACTAACGCTAAAGCTACACCCGACCACAAAGTTCGGTGTTTGTTACAGACTTGCAGGTTAATTATTCTCTGAACAGAAGCTGTGAAGCCTGTGTTACCTGTGTGTAAAGAATGTACTGCCATTTATTGCGCCGAAGGATATTTATTAGTACTGAAAATGGGAAGTATCACGCCGAAGATTGGATTACTGTACAGTCATCAGTCTGACATCCCAGTGGGCAGCCACAGATTGCATTTAACTTATGAAGGGGAAACACTGGAGTCTCCTCAAAGGCTGGGTCATAATTCTAAATCTGACACCTGATAGGAACAATTGTTTGCTGAACAAGATGTTGAGTCAGAACGCTTTGAATTATCGCAAAGCACTTGAGTCATTCTGCGGAGTAATAACCTCCAAAGGTGATGCTTAGTCTGAGCAGGGTGTCATATTTTCAGCTAATGCCACAGCCAGATTCCTCAGCAGGGTTCTAACTCTTCTGTAAAACCAAAATCTGCTGTCAAACCGATGAAAACTGCTGGAGAATTTTGGAGGTAGCTAGTCTACAACACTATAGTAATCTTTTTGTCAACTTAGGGCATCACACAGGGTCAACTTACTTTCAGTTCAAGACCCTCAAATCAAACGCAGAACACTGCTGGCCATTTAGGCTGAAGTGCTTCATTTGTACGTCATGAATGAGGTGAAATGAAAGTGACGTTGGTCCAACCTTGCAAGGAAAGATTGAAGAAGTTTCTTGATCCGTTACAATTGACACTATGAATGACATTGACAGAAGCAGCAGTTTTCTGTTCCTTCTCATACGGTACGTCACCACCCCTGCTGATTGCAGTGTCCGCACCTCAGGCTGTAGACCAGATGGAGACGTGACAGCTGTGTCACACATCATCGCAGCCCAGTAGAAAAATCTCCCGCGAACAAAAGTGTGAGAAACTTTTAACTCGAGCAGCGTTGGAAAAAATACTCGCCCTGAGATTAATGACAAGATTCAGAAATTTGCTTTCTGACTTTTATTCTCAGGTTTATTAATTCAGCTTTTTTGTGAATACTGTGATTAATCTCAGAGATCTCACAGTTGCGTTTCTCCTCTCTGAGTGGAGACGTTCGGATGACCTCCGACACTGCTGCACAGCCTATTTAGAACAAATAGTAAGAAGGAGAGAAAGAGGCCAGCAGTTAGACATCATTGTACCACACTAATGATCTGTTGTAGAAAGAGCCGTATCAAACATTTCTGTCCATCGGAAAGAGCTGGCTTAAAAAGGAGGAGATCTTAGATAGAGGTAGAAGAGGAGGCCGGGAAGAACAAAAGTACTCTGGCATAAATGGACTGAGGAAGAATGACAGAATTTCTGGATTGCCTCAAACTGTGAGCTTCTTTGATTTTTCTACAAAACAAACTTTTACATAGATGGCCCTCCAACCTTCAGTTAGAGATTTTAAAGATATTCGAGTGTTGAGGACCTTCCCATTTCTGAGGGATTTTCTTTTCCTCATAGCAGTGCTTTAAAAATCACATTTTCTCTGATCTTTGGGAAGGGTCCACTTACGTTACGAACAATTTCCTTCTTTGTTTACGTCTGATGAAGAATTTAGCCCTTGTATGTTTAGTGTATGTTATTACGCTCGGTCATGAGCTTAAAACCGCGGTGAACTTTATACACGCTGAGAGTGTTTTGGGGGTTTTTACTAGAAAGTGCTGTCACTGCAGTTTTGTGTGAGGCAGTGGGACTTTGTATGCTTATTTGTGTTGAGTAATTCTGGTGACATATCCTGCTTTGCTTTGTTAAAGCCTCTCTCATACATACTTGCATAAATATACAGTATGCTCTCTCTACTTCTGTGCTGTCCTTGTTTCATATTTGTAATTTTAACCTGATTAATTTATAAATGTGAATATTGGTTTCCATGTGAATGACTTGGTGTAATTTATCCTACAACTTGTCTGACCTACTTGATTGTTTTTTGATAACGTAAATTTGCAGATACTGTTTTTAATGGCTCTTGCGGTATCTTACATATTTGAACGTGAGTAACAAACGTAGTGTTGATGTGATGTAAACAGTCTCTGCTCCAAAAGATGAACGAGCAACCGAACAATTCATACCAAATAAATACTACTTGTGTGACTCACCTCTTTTTTTTTGGCAGTCAGTTATTAAGCCACACTTTAAAAAGCCTTAATTTGAAAGATCAAGGGAACTGAAATTACTAAGTTCAGTTTATTAAAAATATGTATCTAATCTAATCAGCCAATAACAGGGCAGTAACTAAATGCCTGTATAGCCATGTAAGCATGGTCAAGACCCTCTGCTGAAGTAGAAATGTGATTTAAGTGACAATCGCAATACTCGTTACTTGTGTTACTTCTGTCAGCTGACAGGAAACTGAGGCTACAGGTTACAGAGGACCATCAAAATTAGACAACAGAAGACTGGAAAAACATCACCTGGTCAGATGAGTCTTGATTTCTGCTGGAACATTTGGATTGTAGGGTCAGAAAATACTTTCAGGTGCTCACAAGGGGTTGCCACAGTGGATTGCGCCGCATGTTTGGTTTGGCAGCGTTTTAGACTGGATGCAACCCTAAAGGGTATTTGTGTCTGTAGCTGGAATCAAACCAATAAACTCTTGCACAGTGAAAGTGTAGGGTCAGAATGCGATGTAAACAACATGAAAGCATGGATCCATTCTGCCTTGTATCAAAAGCTCATGCTGCTGTGGTTGTAATGGTGTAGTACTTAGTAGGGGCCAGGTAAGTTTGGTTAGCTTTTTTTCCCTTAATACAGGAAATCGTTTAAAAAGTGCATTTTGTATTTGCTCGGGTTATCTTTGTCTAATGTTAAAATTTGTTTGATGATCTGAAACATGCACATGTGACAAATATGCAACCCCCACCCCCCAAAACTTATTGGAGTCATTTGATCTGCTGTTATATGTACTTGTCTTTATGGTAACTACTTTTCTTTCACTTTGCTATTTATGGTTCATATTGAAATTTAAGCAATCATCTGGCAAGTATTTTCTATGTTGAACATTTTGCATTCAGATTCACCCCAGTAGTGACAAAAAGCTGCCATTGGATGATTTTTAAAAAAATATTTTCTTTTCAAATCCAGTGCGATCTCTCATGTAAGCCTCAGCTTTAAAATGTGGAAAACAAGAAAGATAAATAGGTTTTTAATTTATAACTCTGTGGTGGAACCATTGACTGTTCTACAGTCATTGGGTGGAACCAATAAAACACTCATCCTCCAATTAATACATCATATATTTAAGAATGAGAAAATTTTAAAATGTTTCAGTTCCACGAAAGATAAAGAGATGAATAAGGTGAAATAAATGAAAATGAAATTATCTTCATAAAGTTCGGGAACCGCTCACAAATGGTGTTCCACACTGTTCGGTGCTAGGACCAATTCTGTTTACATTATACATGCTTCCCTTAGGCAGCATCATTAGAAGACATAGCATAAATTTTCACTGCTATGCAGATGACACGCAGCTCTATCTATCCATGAAGCCAGGTAACACACACCAATTAGTTTAACTGCAGGAATGTCTTAAAGACATAAAGACCTGGATGGCCGCTAACTTTCTGCTTCTTAATTCAGATAAAACTGAGGCTATTGTACTTGGCCCTGAAAATCTTAGAAATATGGTATCTAACCAGATTCTTACTCTGGATGGCATTACCTTGGCCTCCAGTAATGCTGTGAGGAACCTTGGAGTCATTTTTGACCAGGACATGTCCTTCAGCGCACATATTAAACAAATATGTAAGACTGCTTTCTTCCATTTGCGCAACATCTCTAAAATTAGAAATATCCTGTCTCAGAGTGACGCTGAAAAACTAGTTCATGCATTCATTACTTCCAGGCTGGACTACTGTAATTCTTTATTATCAGGATGTCCTAAAAACTCGCTGAAAAGTCTTCAGCTGATCCAAAATGCTGCAGCAAGGGTACTGACAGGGACTAGAAAGAGAGAGCATATTTCTCCTGTTTTGGCTTCCCTTCATTGGCTTCCTGTTAAATCCAGAATTGAATTCAAAATCCTGCTCCTCACATACAAGGTCTTAAATAATCAGGCCCCATCTTATCTTAATGACCTTGTAGTACCATATCACCCTATTAGAGCACTTCGCTCTCACACTGCAGGCTTACTTGTTGTTCCTAGAGTATTTAAAAGTAGAATGGGAGGGAGAGCCTTCAGTTTTCAGGCCACTCTTCTGTGGAACCAGCTTCCAGTTTGGATTCGGGAGACAGACACTATCTCTACTTTCAAGATTAGGCTTAAAACTTTCCTTTTGCTAAAGCATATAGTTAGGGCTGGACCAGGTGACCCTGAATCCTCCCTTAGTTATGCTGCAATAGACGAGGCTGCCGGGATTCCCATGATGCATTGAGTTTTTCCTTTCCAGTCACCTTTCTCACTCACTATGTGTTAATAGACCTCTTTTGCATCGAATCATATCTGTTATTAATCTCTGTCTCTTCCACAGCATGTCTTTCATCCTGTTTTCCTTCTTTCACCCCAGCCGGTCGCAGCAGATGGCCCCGCCCTCCCTGAGCCTGGTTCTGCCGGAGGTTTCTTCCTGTTAAAAGGGAGTTTTTCCTTCCCACTGTCGCCAAAGTGCTTGCTCATAGGGGGTCATATGATATGATTGTTGGGGTTTTCTCTGTATTTATTATTGTGCGATCTATTGTACAATATATATATACAATATTGTTGTGATTTGGCGCTATATAAATAAAATTGAATTGAATTGAATTGAATTGAATTGAAATGAAAAGCCCTGCGACACAGCCTGTGATAAGGCTAGGGTATTCTGACCTCCCACCACTGGGTGGCGCAGCACGCTTTTACCCGTGGAGTTCAGGAGTTGTAGAGTCGCACTTTTTTTACGTGCGGGTTCAGACACACAAACATCCACTCAACGCATAAGACTCGTTTATTTTCTGAGAACTAATTTCACTTTTTTACGAGACTTATCTGCGTGGGTTCGAGATGGGACGTGAGTCAAGGTATGTCTGAACTTTTCCGGTTAGTCTGGTGCTGGTGAATCGAGTGTGACTAACTTCTGTTTGAGGAAGCGATTTTAGATTAGCGTTAGCATGCTGGCTAATAGCGTCCTGGTGTTTATGCACGTTAACCAAGAGCTAATCTCTCATATCATGTGTTTTTTTTAATCAACAGGCATTACCGGAAACGTTCCGCATCTCGGGGACGGTCGGGTAGCCGATCAAAGAGTCGCTCCCCGGACAAGCGCTCCAAGAAAGACGAGCGGAGCCGGAGGGAGAGGTCACGGAGCCGGGATCGCCGCAGGTCGCGCTCCAGAGACAGAAAACGAGCCAGGTGTGTGGTGGTTTGAACTTAAGTTTAAGTGTGCACGTAAATAAATACATTTTGAAGTGGACTGAAGTCTTCTGGTGTTTACAGCCTGAACACAGATTGAAGTTTCTGGCCACTTTTTTTATCCGGTGTAACAATACTGTCCTTCCCACTTGCAAAGATGAGTAACTTGACTGTGTCGCAGACATTACAGCTGTTGTCCAGAGCCAACGAGAAAAGGTCAATTGTCTGGTTGGAGAGGGGCACATTCTCAATTTTTTTTTTCTCCCCTCAGAGACATTAGGACAACAGAGTCCACCAAAAACTTTCTGAGAAACTCTCTGTCAGACAATAGCATGCTTTAATAGGGGAAAAAAAAACAACAGGCTATATGTCCAAGCCATACAGTGCTCAGGTCTGTGATGAACAGAAGCCAAATTTTGTTTTTAACAAAACTGTTTACTGCTGTTGCTCTGTCTGGTAATTATCTTTAATTTCAGTAGAATTGCATCCATAGATTTTAACATTCTTTTGAACTAAAACTTTCACATGTGTTGAATTTTGCAAATCCAGTGGAAATGTCAGACTTTGTCTTATTATGTAGGACAGTGGATAAAAATCAAAGTGATGGCGAAGAATCATTTTGATTCAAGACAATCAAAACTCTCATGCACTTTTTTAATGATGCAATTTTATCATGATTAAGCTATTGTTAGGTTTACTTTCAGATGCGCATCAGCACACTTAAAAAGCTGAAACTGACAAAACTGTTATTTCCATCTTTATTTTTCCTTTTACATGTGATATGTTTGCCTTTGGCTTCCAGGCGCTCCAGGAGCAGGGAGAGGAGGAGGTCGAGAAGCCGAGACAGGAGGCGGTCGGGCAGCAGAAGCCGAGCCCGGAGGTCCCGCTCTGGTAGCCCCAGCAAGAGCAGTAAAAAGGATGAAAAGTGAGGCTTTAAATTCCCATCTTTGAAACTGAAAACACCCAGAGTCTTCTACTCTGTACTTCCTCTGTGTTCTTTTGCTGGCATGCAGAGTGATAAATAATTATGTTGTGAAAGGGGCTGCGTTTAGGGTTAGAGTATTGTAGCTCTTTTACATGTCATGTAAAGATGCTGTGATTGCTATCAGCAGCCAGGATGTGAGGCTTATTTTCAGAGCTTGGCCACAGTTAAAAAAACACCATATAATATATGGAGCATTCCATTTTTATAAAGATTAAACCGTCCTCTAGAAGTGGTGAACAGTATAAAACCTTGTAAATTGGATGGATGATTTGCTTAATCTGAGCAATTCCATAATCCCATCTATTACACTTTGTCTTATTTTCTTTTTCCCTTGCAGGGCTAAAAGCAAAGAGAAGGACACCCTGGAGCCTATATCTGAAAAGAAAAAGATTAAAGAGGAGAAAGAAGATGAAAAGGTTGAGGATGTAAGTTGGTTGATATGTTTATTTCTGCTAGCTTGAATGCCATTGTCCTTTCTTCATGTTTTTCTTTGCCCATAGAAAGAACTTTAAAGTGCTTCTTTGTTTGAAATAATAAGCAAGCAAGTAAGTAAAGAACATAACGAGAAGTAAAATATTTGTGCTTTTCCTTTGTTTTCATGCAGCAAGACTTTGACCAGAACAAACTGGAGGAGGAGATGAGGAAGCGGAAGGAGCGAGTGGAGAAGTGGAGGGAAGAGCAGAGGAAGAAGGCCATCGAAAACATCGGAGAGATCAAGAAAGAATTGGAGGAGATGAAGCAGGGCAAGAAATGGAGCCTGGAGGACGATGATGGTGAGGAAGTAACTGAAGGAAACACTGTTGAATTTTACTTTGGACTTCACGAGTAGTTTAAATGGTTTAAACTGTGTCTAACAAAACTTTATCTGTGTGATAAACCAATCAGTCACCCTTTATTTGCTTTAATTTTATCAGCTAACTGACCAATACTTGCTGTAGCTTTATCTTTGTCCAGCACCTTAATTAACTCTTCATTTCAGACGATGACGAGGAGGGTTCTGCTGTAATGGAGGGAGATGATGACGAGGAGGCGGACGGGAAAGGGGAAAGGAAAGAGGAGTTAAATGATGGTAAAAAAGAGGGTAATGACGATAAGGACAAGGAGACTCCCATGGAGCAGCAGACAGAGGAGGATGATATAGATCCCCTGGATGCCTACATGGAGGAGGTGAAACAGGAAGTGAAGAAGTTCAACATTGGAGCCATGAAAGGAAATGATAAGGTGAGTGTGAGGACAAAATACCGCATTAGTTAGGTAAAACAGAAGGCTTAAAATTGAATAATGTGGCCCAAAGACCAGGTAGTTTTCTCCGATATCTAGTGTTTTGAGATATAATATCTGATCTGAAGATCGGATTTTTGCATCTTTTGCAGTGTTATCCTTATTGCCCAACCCTCCCCAAAGCCATTAGGATCAGCTCTAAAAACACACCTGAACTAAAAATCTTAGAAAAAATAGACAAATGCAATTGAAGTTTGTCAACATTTTCCTGATGTTTGCGTAGTTGCTATCATTTTGTCTTTAGGTGTTCATCACTGGAAGCGTGTGGCTTTGGGGTTTTTTCACTGCATATTCTGGGAAGGTCCATTAAACATTGTGAAAAATAGACTGGAAAGGATCTCCTGTCATCTGTTTCATCTACTAGTGTCAGACCAGATGCTGCCTTTATGGATGTTTGTTCTTCTGCTGATGGATATGTGTGTCTTCTCTTCTTCTGCAGAAAGGTGCAATGACAGTGACCAAAGTGGTGACAGTCGTTAAAACCAAAAAAGGACCTCACACACACAAAAAGAAGGGAGAGCTGATGGAGAATGACCAGGATGCCATGGAGGTGAGATTTTAGTGCTTGCTTTGATTGTATAATAAAGGTTAAACCTCTTCTCTCTGTGCTTGAGAAGCTGAGATGAATGAAACAGAGATCCTCAGTAAATAATCTGCTTTCTGCTTATGGGATCATCTTTTAACAATCTAAAATGATGCTCATGTGTTTGACAGTACTCATCAGAGGAGGAAGAGGTTGATCTCCAGACGGCTCTGACAGGCTTCCAGACCAAACAAAGGAAGATCCTGGAGCCTGTTGATCACACAAAAATCCAGTATGAACCGTACCGCAAAAACTTCTACGTAGAGGTGCCTGAGCTGGCCAAGATGACTACAGAAGGTCAGTGAGAAAACCATATCTGTTCTATGATAAACAACTTGTCTTTTTCATGCTTAATTACCTGTTTAAAATCTCTTTATTCGATTTATTTATTTATTTTATTTTAAATAAATACAGAAGTGAATGCGTACAGGCTGGAACTGGAAGGCATTACGGTGAAAGGGAAAGGCTGTCCCAAACCCATCAAGACATGGGTGCAGTGTGGAGTGTCGATGAAGATCCTGAACGCCCTGAAGAAGTGAGTGTGTGTGTGTGTGTGTGTGTGTGTGTGTGTGTGTGTGTGTGTCTGTGTAAATGGCTTAAGCATGTTTGAAAATCATTGTGCAGTGAGCAGTCTTTTCTCTTTATATAAAATCCATTAATAAGACAATAAATATGACCATTCATATTCACTCAAGACTAGCCACAAATATATATATGATTAATATATTGGGATTGCGTATGACTCTTTCTGACAAGATGCTCATGGTTTTCTTTTAAAGGCACGGTTATGAGAAACCCACACCCATCCAGGCCCAGGCCATCCCTGCCATCATGTCGGGCCGAGACCTCATTGGTATTGCTAAGACCGGCAGCGGGAAAACCATAGCTTTCCTGCTCCCCATGTTCCGACACATCATGGACCAGAGACCCTTGGAGGAATCTGAGGGACCCATCTGTAAGCAACAGGAACTTATAGTCTTCCTTTGGGCTTCTCGCTAAATTCTAAATAAACACATCTTTTGATCACATTCAAATAGAAACGTATGAATCCTGTCCGATTCCTTTGCTTTTCATAGTCCCGGTTCAGAACCCAACTGTAGGTCAGATGAAGACCAAATGGTCAAGTTTTTTTTTTCCTAATGACAACAATCCAATTATCCTGTTTTTCCTCCCTTTTACACAGCTGTAATTATGACTCCAACCAGAGAGCTGGCTCTGCAGATCACAAAGGAGTGTAAGAAGTTCTCTAAACCGCTGGGACTCAGGGTGGTGTGTGTTTATGGAGGGACGGGCATCAGTGAACAGGTAAGCTTGTGCTAGAGGTTTAATAGACCTGTAGTGTCCATCTGACATAGCAGCTCATGCTTTTCAGTAGAGCCAAAAATGTGTATATATATATATATATTCGATAGCAGGGTCAGAATTTGGTATAAAGAACGTGAAAGCGTGGATCCACCCTGCCTTGCATTAATGATTCAGGCTTATGTCGATGTAATAGTGTGGGAAACTATAATAGGTTGTTCTTTTGTTGTTGTTGTTTGTTTGTTTTTTAAAAACAACTGCTGCTATAATAACTGCTTACAGGACTGCTCTCAGTATAAGACAGGCTTCAGAGCAAATTGTGGTTCCACTTGTTCCATCCATGTACAGGTTTCTGTGTGGACAGTGAGTGGAGAGAAGGGTTTTCACCCACTGCAAATTTACTTCCATGCAGTCCTCCAAAATGCTAGTAGTGCATGTCAAATAATACTGTACATCAACAGCACAAGGAAGAGTGGCCCACAGACCGGTTGTAGCACTTATTTGTTCGCTGCCTCAACTGACATAAAGCTCTGTGCAGGTAGACGGTAGATGGGCCATCCCTGGACTTCCTGCATATTGTGAGCGAGCTCTCCCTGCTGAACCATAAATTCCACTTTAACTTTGAGGTGGAGTAAAAGATTAAACCTGCTTCTTTTTATGGGCAGCAAGGGGGTGATTCCTCCAATTGCAAGAAGATTTTCAGTTGTAGAGTCTGTGCTATAACAGCCCTTGGTTTCCTTTACTCTGTTACCTGTAAGCACTTTCCTGAAGACTTTAGCTGAAAGTCCAAATGATGGTCATTTTTAGTCAGAAAGGAGGAATATCCAGGTTATGTTCACTGGCTAACAACTTGGATTATCCAGGTTGTTTACCAGGTGGTGATATCCTCAGTTTGAGTCTCACTTTTCACATCTAATTTCAAAACACCAAGGTGGTGATGTCAAACTTAACTTCACCAAACAGCAGGTGACGACATTGTGGCTGCATCTGTCTTTTATCAGATAACGGCATAAAATACCATAAAAATGGCTGAGACTTCTTAAAAAATATATGGTAAAATAATTTGAAGAATTTTGAAAAGGTTTTGAGGAAACACCGATTTGAGACCCAGTAGCAGAAACGTCCAAATTTAAGTTGCTCATTATTGTATACTCTCCTCATGCACCATATTTGTTTTATTGTGTTTGTGTTGGTATTATAAGTGTTTAAATTCTGGACATTGTTCCTCCCCCAAAACTCCTGCAACAGAAAGAAAAATTGAATGTGTATTTTTCCTTAACGCTGCCTTCTGTATTATAGATCGCTGAGCTGAAAAGAGGAGCTGAGATCATCGTGTGCACACCGGGAAGAATGATTGACATGTTGGGGGCCAACAGCGGTGAGTTCATCACTCTTGGTCGTGTCGCTTCTCTATCCTTAAAGGACATAATGCAAATCTGCACATTTGATGCCTTTTCTTGTTGCTTTGCATGGATTAAATGTGACAGTATGATACAGTACATAATGAACCAAATCAGTACTACTTACTAAACTGTTGGCATTATTTGACTACCTTTGGGATCACTCATATCTACAAGACTGATGTGTTATTCCCGAAGCTCAGGCCAAGTACAGGTAGGTGGACCTGGTGCTGCCTCCATGGTTCCTCTGACTTCAAGCAATTCAAACAATCGTAATGTTTGATAAGTGTATTGTAACATGGATGTAAGGTGGTCAGGGGTATGCACTGTATTATATCAGAGTTTTGCATCATTTGAGGTTATTTTGACTTAATGTGCTGTTCTGGGAGTAAATATGATTGTAGAGTGCTGTGCAGCACTGAGCCTTTGCATACAAATGTGAAAAAAGCACTATTAGTGTACTTAGAAAGTAGCTATTACATGTGTGTAGCAGTTAGTATGATAGAAGGGGTTTCTTGTTGCTTCCACACATGCGAGGTAATCTGTAATATGTTTCCCTTGTAGGTGAAAAGGAGCTCGCTCAGATAGTGCTTGATGTGGCTCCATCTCTTGTATTATATGTTTTACAGGTCCCAGTTGCCCCTGAGATGGTACGCAAGACGAGCAAAGAAATGAACAGCCTAAAATACCAATGCAATAAAACTCTGGCCACTTGAAAAATGTGCCTTGATTTATTGTCCAGTTGTATCATGGAAAAAGCTTTTCTGTGTTTTGTTAGACTAGTTTCATGTGATGTGAAGAAGGCAGGATGCCTGTTAAGCCTTGACATTGTTCATATTTAACTGATTTCCTTATGCCCGTCTTCCTTAATGTGTAGGTCGGGTAACCAACCTCCGCAGAGTCACATATGTGGTCCTGGATGAGGCAGACAGGATGTTTGACATGGGCTTCGAGCCACAGGTTGGTGATTATACATTAACATAGAGATGGCACGATACCACTTTTTTATGTCCGATACCGATACCGATATCATAAATTTGGATATCTGCCGATACCGATATGAATCCGATATAGTGAGTTTTTTAATCAATAAAACTGTTTTTTTAATATCTTGCTGCATTTTGTATAAGTTCATACTCAAGTTTAAATAAACAACAACACTAAAGCTATTCTGTTATACCTGTATGTAAAAAAATACACTGCACCCAAAATATTTCATAGTTCAGGAACACTGATCAATCTAATAAACTTAATCCTCCCTATTCTGGTATTTTAAAGAGTACTTAGCAGAAATATTAAGCAACCTAACTAATAGGGTTGCAAACTCCCAGCAAAAAAAAAAATAGGGAACCACCCCCACCCTCCACCTCATGATGCTTAATCGATGTAATCAACTTTAATTTGATGCAGGGTGAAAAAAAATGCACAGAAATAAATTATTTTTCAAGAATAATTAAATAGATTCAACATCTTTCTTCAACAGAATTGCAGAATTCACAGATGGTACCTTCCCAAAGGAAAAAGTACTATAGCTTACTAGGGTATATTAGACTTAACAGTTACTATATACAGTAATGGACTTCTATACATTTTAAATCAGATTAAAACTTTGGGTGTAAGATTCAGATAATTATTTATTAAAAGCTAGGCATTTTAAATGAGAATAAGAAAGAAAAGTATGTCTTTGTGCCCCTTTTCCCTGTTCATGCCCTATCGGCCCCCTGGCTACACTTTGCTAGATCCGCCCCTGCACAGTTACCAGCCGTCAGCTACGTAGAAAAGGATCCTGGTGTAGAAAGTAATATTAAATAAATTCTAACAACAGCTTATCAAGCTTAAATGTGCTGCTGTTGTTCAGCCGCTGGTTTCCTCTTTCTGGTGCAAAGTGGGCCAAAACAAAGAAGAGAGACGGACTCCCGACAGAAAAGCCGATCAGCTGATCGTTAAGCAGTTTCACGATTGAAGTAGCCGCAGGAAGGTGAGGGAGAGAGAGTCAGTCGCTCCATATATCGGTTGTTAAGCTTAACATGGGAACGCTTTACAAACATTCAGAGATGAATTTACACACTTGCTTTACTTCTCTCTGGGATAACTTCCTCGGAGATGAAATGCTGGTTTGGTAGCGAGGCTACAAATACACACAGCCGCTCAATCACGTGAGCACACTGCTCCGACGTGCTACGGTTATGAGCCGAGTTACACCGTGTCGCAAGTTTTGTGAGGTGTTTTTTTGATATTTAATGGATCGGATTACATTTTTTATTTCTCGCCGATATCCGATCCAGTAATTTAGGTCAGTATCGGACCGATACCGATACGTAATATCGGATCGGTCCATCTCTACATTAACATACAGTTTTCAGGCATCAGTAGCATCATATGAAGCATTGTTGGTGTATAATGTTTAGCACTTGAGGAATGGTTGTCACAAACATGTTTTATAAAGCCAGGACAAACTCAACTCTGAACCTGCAAAAGAAAATGTTCAGTGACAAAAATTCACAGATATATTTTTTTTCCCCTCTGATTCACACATCAGGTGATGCGTATCGTTGACAACGTGCGTCCAGACCGTCAGACGGTCATGTTCTCAGCAACTTTCCCCAGAGCCATGGAAGCGCTGGCTCGCAGGATCCTGTCAAAGCCCCTGGAGATCCAGGTGGGAGGCCGCAGTGTCGTCTGCTCTGATGTGGAGCAACACGTGGTAAGCCATCTATGCTACATCTCACTAAACAGTAACTTTCACTTTCAGTTTCTCTGCTTACTAGTTCAGTTTTAATTCCCCCCTTTAAAAGTATCTGTTTTTATTTCTGCAGCTAGTGATCGATGAGGACAAGAAATTCTTGAAGCTGCTGGAGATTCTGGGTCACTACCAGGAAAAAGGATCTGTTATCATCTTTGTGGACAAACAGGAGCATGCAGATGGACTGCTCAAAGACTTGATGAAAGCCTCGTACCCCTGCATGTCTTTACATGGAGGTACTGAGCCACACTTTGACTTTGACAGCCATATAAAGAATAACAAAGCTACTGTGACATCACCCTCTGGTTTCTCAAGTCTCATTTAGAAGCCTCATTAGTTTTTTTTCATCATATTGAATTTTCATTGGCTATCAGCTTGTCAATCACTTTTCAATTTCAGGTATTTGGGATGATCTAGTCTGTTTAAACAACAACCAGGAATATTAAAAAGTCTCATCAAACCACATAAATTCATATTTTTTTGTCCTCCTAATGTGAATATACAATCAGTCAGTTTTATATGTCAGTTATAATTTCTTCTCCATGAGGTTTCTGTTCTGTCATGGTCACATTTACTACAAAGTAGTAATTCTCTGTGTCTCCAAGGAATCGATCAGTACGACAGAGACAGCATCATCAACGATTTTAAGAATGGAGCGTGTCGTCTGATGGTCGCCACCTCTGTGGCAGCCAGAGGCCTTGACGTGAAGCAGCTGATCCTGGTGGTCAACTACAACTGTCCCAACCACTACGAGGACTACGTTCACAGGGCCGGGCGCACGGGCAGAGCAGGCAACAAGGTCAGCCGCTTTAAAGGGAGCTCATTTAATTTTAGACATCAAAAACTAGGAAATTCATGTTGACATTTGGGGTGTTTTGTTTGTTGGTGGTAATCATGTTTAAATCTGTACATATTTGCTTTTCAGGGGTACGCCTACACGTTCATCACAGAGGATCAGGTTCGCTATGCTGGCGATATCATTAAAGCTCTGGAGCTGTCGGGCTCTCCGGTCCCACCAGAACTGGAGCAGCTTTGGGCCTCTTTCAAAGACCAACAGAAAGCGGTAAGATAAAGACCCACAGTAGGCGATCATATATTTTAGCAGTACTTACTGCCAGGGAGAAACACATGTTGAAGTTTCTGAAGGTATTAGCAATGTCTTTCTGCACGTGTAATGCATCAGCTTAAATATCGTGTTCATTTTTATGCTTTCTTTACAGTTACATGGTGCTAGTTTGTTGCTTTTATACTTCATTTTTCATTTATTTATTGTTTTCTTATATTATAAATACTTAACATTAATTGGGATAAAATTAGATTGATCTTTGGTGTCTTGGTTAGTAAGCAGATTAAAAAGGATCTAGAAAGACAGCGTGACAAACTTAAAAGCTTCTTTCTTTCCTCCCTTTGCTCTGTGCAGGAGGGTAAGACCATTAAGAGCAGCAGTGGTTTCTCAGGAAAAGGCTTCAAGTTTGATGAGACTGAGCATGCTCTGGCCAATGAGAGGAAGAAGCTGCAGAAAGCTGCTCTCGGTTTGCAGGACTCTGACGATGAGGACGGAGCCCTGGATGTGAGTAACTTTTAAATAATGGAGATTTAAGTTTTTTTTATTTAAATTATTTACTTACCTCTGCTAAGCTGCTCGGCTTCTTATAAGTTTTTTTTGTCCTCTAATTGCAGTTATATAATTATTAAACATGTTTAACTGTTATTCCTCCTTAGATTGAGGAGCAAATTGAAAGTATGTTTAACTCCAAGAAGAGGGTGAAGGATCTGTCTGCTCCCGGCGCGGCTGCTGGTCCAGCTGGAGCTGTTGCCGCCACAGCGGCCGCCCCCGGAGGTTTGCCAGGACTCGGGCCTACATCTGCTGGTAACATCCAGAAATTGGAAATGGCCAAAAGGCTGGCGCTCAAGATCAACGCTCAGAAGAACCTGGGCGCTGAGGCTCAGGTACGTCAAGACTCCTGTGCCACCGTGAGGCTGACGGTTGTGCACGTATTCATGACACAGCTGAGATTGCTGGACTTGTGATTTTTCAGACTAACTGCTTAGGTTTAATTTTTATTGTGTCCAATACTTAGTTTTGAGTTTACAACCCGCAAAAATCCTAGGACCTCAGCTGGTAATTAAAACTTTGTTTGCACTGTGACAATTACTCTGTGTCTACAGGATGTGATGCAACAGGCAACCAACGCCATCCTGCGGGGCGGCACTATCATGACCCCCTCCGTGTCAGCCAAAACCATCGCGGAGCAGCTGGCAGAAAAGATCAATGCAAAGCTCAACTACACCCCGGTGGAGAAGCTGGAGGAAGAGCGGCAGGCGGCTGAGCAGGCTGAGACAGTCAGGAGATATGAAGAGGAGCTGGAGATCAACGACTTCCCTCAGGTCAGCGGCACACAGCGCAGGGCTGTACTGAAATATTTAGCAAGGATCCGTTTTATTTTTGCTCGTTGTTTTTGGGACTCAGGTTTTCTTTTCACAGCTGCTGGGGTTCAGTAGTTTTAACTCGACTAAGTCATTTCCCAAAAACGGCATAGGGAAGGAATAATGAATCTGGATGTTGTTGCTGTGTATTGTCACCAGGGGTCGGTGTCAGTAATATGGGGATCAGCTGTCTGCGTGCTAGCTTATTTCTGTTTGTGCTGTTGTTGGATTGTTAGCTTAGCCCGTGCTGCTGATAAGCCAAGCCAACTTCATTTAAAGCACTTTAAAAAACAGCAACCACTGATCAAACCTCTGGATACAAAATAAAGATATGTTAGAATAAAATAAAATGAATAGAATTAAAATTAAAATGTAAAATAAAAGCAACAAAACAGAATTAAACACGAGTAAAACTTTAAAATCAAAAAGTAAAATCAACATCTCACACTTGGGGAAAGCCAAGATGAAGAGGTGGGTCATAAGCGCAAACTGGTAGTGAAGAGGCCTGTCTTTTTAACGGCAAAGAATTCCTCAGTTTGGGAGTCGCCATGGCAAAAGCCCTGTTCTCCCGAGCCTTCACCGTGTCCTCGGCACATCCAGGAGCAGCTGGTCTGCTGATATGAGCGACTGGGAAGTACAACGGCTCAGAGGTCGTGTGGGGCAAGGCCATGTAAGGACTTAAAAATGAGTAAAAGACTTTTAAAATTAACTCTAACCAAACAGAAGACAAAACCAAAACATAAAACAAACTTTTGCTTTTGTATTTTTTTTTCCTGACTACTTCCTGTTAAACTGAGCTCTACTATTGCTCCCTTTGTTTTTCAAGCCCACTTTTTTAAAAAACTATTATTATTTAAAACTTTTCAACAAATTTACAGACATGTAAGACTAACCTGCAGCTACCTGGTTATCCATACATTTGTATATAAATAAATAATGTCTAATGGGGAAATCTAAGGATCATAATACACCATAAGGCGATGAAACAACATCATCAGAGTATTTATTGATTCTTTTGGTGGAAACTTATCCAGATATAAGGTCATATGTGAGTGTTGACGATCCACCCTGTCACACCCTGTCTGTTTCCATCCAGTAGTTTTGCATGTGTTGACATTCCCAGCAGACATAATGCTCTGCAGTTTGGGAGCCACAATTCCTCCAATACCCAGATTTTCCATTATTAAAGTGTACTTTCATGTGGGGAGTAATAACAAAAGTCCAGCAAAATTCCTTCAAAAGTTAGTTTTCCTCCCAAATGCACAGATATCCTGTCATTCTTTGTGCGTTATTGTAAGACCTCCTTCCTTCTCTCATCTTGCCTTTTTATACGTTGTGTTGAATGAGCGTTGCTAAAACCCCTATACAACTGAGAGATGATTCCCATTTTAGAGTCTGCTCACTTTTTAGTCTGCAGGCATTCTACCTACACATACCATCAGTTCCACTTTACACGTCTTTGAGTGTTTTCTTTGTTTACTTGTTAGTGATTTGCACACCACACCAAACCCATCTCCTGGTTGTGGTTTCAAGTGAAACGGGTTCAAGTTTTTCTAGCAGAGACGTTGTTCCTCGAAGTGTTTATGTATGACTTACACTGTTGCTTTTTTTTTTTTTTTTTTTTTTGTAGCAATGTAATTTCAGATTTAAAGTTGGAAAGCCATTTGTACTTTTTTTTTTTTTTAAACATCTGTGAATGTGTGTTCCTGAGTGGCTTACACTTAAGTCTTGATTATTCTCCATGGCGGACATGGATGCAGACAGCTGGAGACCTGAAGGCCTAGTAGTCATTCCTGTTATACTCCTTTAAAATCCGCCTCCTGCATGTAGTTGGTGCATCATGATGTAAAGTCTAACATATGCAAATTTGAGTGGAAAATTAAGCAAATCCATCTATTAAAAAATACTTGACATTAAAATCCTCGACTTCTTAAAGCTACTAAGAAAATAACTTTCTTTTAATCTCTGATTAAAAAAGCTAAGCTGTTCTAATTTTTGGCAAAATGTTTATGCGCAATACAAATGCTTTTTGTCCGGGTGAGGGGCTTATCTTTTAGCTGACAGATGCTTAAACTGAGCGTTTTGTGTTTTTTGTCACGACTGATTAACAATCAAGAATCCCAAAGTATTTTGTTTCTTCCTCTGAACATAAAGCAGACAAAAAGGGGCTTATAAAATCTTCCTTTTCTTCCTTCCCTCAGACTGCCAGGTGGAAGGTGACATCTAAAGAAGCTTTGCAGAGGATCGGTGAATACTCTGAAGCTGCCATCACCATCAGAGGAACGTACTTCCCTCCAGGCAAAGAGCCCAAGGAAGGAGAGCGCAAGATCTACCTGGCTATTGAGAGTATGTGTCAAAGAACGTCTGTCCTCTTTTTTTTTTTTTTTTTTTTTTTTTTATAACAGTCCTGACACCTGATATAACGAGATATTTTTAGGGCAGCTGTACAATTGCTGAACTCTAAGGTTCAGTGAACACGAACAATGAGCACGATAACTTGAGAACAGCACAACGCAGGAAGTTTATAAACTAGTTATCACACACGGAGCAGATAATCTTGACTTTGCTGCCCAGTTTTTCAAGTTTTAAAGAGGGAAAAAAAGCTTTTGTTGGCTTAAATCATGCTGTTAAAAGTGCCTCTTGCAAATGCAACTCCTCCCTCTATTTTGGTAGTTTTTTTTTTTTTAAATTACCTCAGGGCAATGAATTTCCTAATGGAGTGTCCAGTTTCCTTAACAGAGCAGCCTATACTGAATATTAACATGTTGTTTGTGTCGTAGGTGCAAATGAACTGGCTGTGCAGAAAGCCAAAACAGAAATTACACGGCTAATCAAGGAAGAGCTCATCCGATTAGTAAGTATCTTTTTGCTCCCGGATGTTAAAACATGTCATCCAGTCTTATTATGCAGTGACTTTATGCAGAAAATGTTTAATTTTCTTTCCCGTTTCTTTCTTTTTTTCCCCCCAGCAAAACTCCTACCAGCCGACGAGCAAAGGCCGGTACAAAGTGCTGTAGAGGATGAACCGAGGCACACCGGAGGAGCTTCCATTCGTCATCTCTACAGTTTCATTCAAGTTGTTGAAGAATATTTTAGTCAATATTTTTTTATAATGTGTCTAAGTTTAGTTGCATTTTGTTTGTTTGCATTTTTGAGCCCCCCCCCCTCCACTTATATATGTCCAGTGATTTTTATACCATCAAACCAGCACAATGCTGCATAGATCTATCCACAATATGTCTTTAAGTATAAGACCCGGTTTCATTAATAAGATGTTTTTAGTCACATTTATGTAGGAACACCATACCAACCATCATCTTTATGAAAGATCCCAAGAAAACAATGTTGCTAAGAAAATAAACTTGTTTCCAGTCTGTTAAGGTGCTTTGTATTTGTTCAGACTGCTAATGTTAATTATTTAATAGCAGTTCTTTGTATATTATTCATCAGTGGTGGGAAGTGATGCTTGGTGAGCTTTAAAACTGCTTTATGGCTCGGTATCAGGATAATAATCTGAAAAATAAAGTCGTTTTTTGAGCCTTTACTCCCGCTTGTTTGGTGAAAATGAGAATTTTCAGGACTTTAGAGACAAAAAAAAGCGTTTTCGGTCGTCAAAGCAGTTCAGGAGGAGGGGAAGGAGAATAACCTCTTCACATCCCCAGTTTGCTGTTGTGCGCATGCTCAGACTGCGCTGCTGTCTTATTAATTTTTAATGGAAAATGGCTGCGTTTCTTATCCAAACCGCTGGAGCTGGGAGATGAAAAAAGGAACCATCTAGCTGACCACATCTCACCTCTCACCGTCGCTCGCGTCGAAACTACCCGATGCGGTGATCGTGTGTTAGCGAACCGATGTCCTGTGGCGAGAAAATATTCTGGAAAATGGATCGACTCGCGCTTTGAGGGGGATGAAAGATCATTTTGCTCCTTAACCCTTTCTGCTCCGAGATCTGCGAACAATCGAGGTACAGTAACGTTAGCGCTAACGCGGGTCTCCGGAGGGGCATTTAGATTCGTTATGCGGCTTAAATGCGAGCACTTAAATCAGGTCTGTCCACGGTCAGCTGCCATGTTGTAAACAGTGTAAACCAGTCTCTCTGTCTCTTAAAAAAAAAAAAAAAGAGCCCGTTATTCGGGCCAGGAACGAGGCTACGTTCAGCCCTCGGTGCTGCTCGTTAACGGAGAGCTGGAGGTTTTGTCTGAATGCAAAGATGCGGAATCCATGTGCATTTTGTTTTTTGTGAATGAATATTACTACTGACAGTGTAGCGTGTGTGATGGTGAAAGTCCACACCTCCCTGCGTCCCGTTGCCTCTGCAGAAAAGGAGACAGCAGCTGTGTGCACTCTTTACTTCACTCCATTTACACTCTTCATTACCGTAATTAAAGTGTGTAAAGCAGCCAAATGCATTCAGTCTAACACGGTTTTATGACCGGCGAGAGGAGAGGTCTTGCTCTAAGGCACTTCAGCACCACTTCGGTGAGGTCGATCCTTATTCTTAAGGTCGAAGCTGTTTATGGGACGTATATAATCATATGTGGGGCTGTTTGTTAAATTATGAAACAGCTTTTCATGGTCGAGTTAACATAACACGAGAAAGTCTGCGTGTAAACAAGCAAACTAGATGTGAACTTGAGTTTCTAAACAAAGCATTTTTCATCGAGATCTATAGTTTTTGTATTTTTTATTGTTATTTCAGTATTTCCAATAAGTTACTTTTAATTCTGTTTAGTTTCAGTGGGGATTTTCTTGTTTATTTTAATAGTTTCAGCACTTGTTTTTGTTGTTGCTATATGAAGGTTATTTGTCTGGTTATATATGATGTAGTAGTAGTAGTAGTAGTAGTAGTAGTAATAACAATAATATTTTTTATTTCCAGGAGTGTATTTAAAAAACAAAACAAACCCCCCCCCCCAAACTTTTAGGGGTGGTTGTTGTTGTTGTTGTTGTTGTTGTTTTAAGACAAGGGTATTAATCCAGATTTTTAATTTGGTTTTCATTCTGTTTAGTTTCAGAGTGGGTTTGCTTGTTTTTCTTGTTTACTTTTAGTTTAGTTTTGTATGTTTCCGTGCTAATTATTATTAAAGGCAGATTAGGAAGTTCAGAGCTGCTATTATAAAACAAGGACAACACTGTATGAAGGCAGTTGACTCGCAGTCATCATAATTTCTTAAATAAAAAAACAGATTAACGAATACCTCCTCAGGCTAGTTGTTTTCAGATGTGACTGAATAGAATAGAATAGCCCTTTATTGTCACTGTACATGTACAACAAAGTTATGGGTCCTCCATGCCAACTATGCAGGAATAAAATATAAACACTAAGACAGCAGGAATAAATAAGAAACAAGAGAAATATATACAAACTGGAGAACATGTACAAAACAAGAGAAAGGCACACATTGGAGAACAAAGTGCTTGGAATTAGTGGAAGTTAACTAAAAGTTTTATTTAGTTTTTTATTTAACTTTTACGTATTATTTGAGTCTGATTGTTGGGGTCTTTATCTTACAGTAAAAAGGACCTTGAGAGAACTGTTATTGTGTAGTTTGTTTACTGTAATAACCTCGACATCAGCACACAGCCACATTACAGTATGCTGCTGCTCCTTCTCTGCAGAGCAAAACAATCCTCAAGTCCTTTCTTCTGTTACAATGTTTCAGATATAGCATCGTCTCCCACCTTCATGCACTTTGAAGTTTCCCTTTTCAGTGTGCAATGTGGTCATTGTTGCCCCTTGTGGTCGTTTGGGAAAAAATCCACTATAACTGCAGGTTATAGTGGATGCTTTCAGCGTGGCAGTAATGAGCCCTTAATATTTAGCACTGACACTAAATTTGAACTTTGACCAGCAGCACAAAAGTGAGACTCATTTCATAAGCAGCACCCTTTCTTGACCTTTCTTATGAGAATAATCTGTTGGGATGGGATTAGATCCACCGTGTGTGGATCCGGATTAGACCAGATGATGCTTTTAGAGTATTTCACTAAAGTCTTAGTGTTCCCATGTTTCTTTTCTTCATGCAAATATGGGTATGATCAGTTTCAACTGTAGAGTTGCTTTTTAACTTTAACCTGATGTTTTCAGGACTAATCCAGAAACATTAGTCCTGATGTTTGAGTGATGATGCATTATTTCCAACCCCCAACAGAAGATGATGCGCCAGGTGACAACCAGTGACTTCTGCATGAACAGCAGGCCGTCGTGCCTAGCAGAGGACAGCCACCACCCCACTGCTCACTTTGACCTGTGCACCTCACAGGCCAGCAAGTTCTACCCTCCTCCCCCTCCATCATCCCTCCAGATGACACTGGCTCCCATGGCCTTACCCACCCAGAGCCACAAGCCCATGGTGTGCCAGAGACAGGAAGTTCTTGGGGGTGACCCCCGCTCGCCTGGAAAGCTAGCAGGCTTAAAAAACACCAATCAAGCAACAGATGATGCCAAGAAGAAGAACAAGTCTGTCGGGAAGACGGGCAGACGTGGGAGGCCTTTGGGAACCACCAAGCTAGCTGGTTACAGAACCAGCACAGGGCGACCACTCGGTACCACCAGAGCTGCCGGGTTCAAGACGAGTCCGGGAAGGCCGCTCGGTACGACCAGAGCGGCAGGGTATAAGGTCAGCCCCGGGAGGCCTCCTGGCAGCATCAAGGGCCTCTCTCGCCTCAACAAACTGGTTCACAGTAGCACTTGCAGCGGAGCAGCTTTCCCCTATCCACTACCACACAAAGAAATCCTCTGTGAACCTTCCTGCAAAGAGAAGCCCGCTAATGAGTAAAGCCTGTACCCCGTTTCTACTTCACCCTTCGTCTCTGGAATAACAGACAGACACGCACAGGTTTCCTGCCACATATTGAGGGTGATTGCAAACTTTCCTAGTCTGCTGTGAGGCAGAGAGAGAGGAGGATTTTTCTATTATTCGTGTTTGTGTCTTTTGTGTGCCTGCCACCTGATAAAATTACTGTTTTTCAGTGCTAGAGATCTATAGTGTGCGAAAGGTTTCACTACACAGTGTACACATTGCTGTATCTGTTTTCTGGGGAGAAAAAAATACCAGATATTCATTGAACAAGAGGCTTTTATCCAGCAGCTACTGTGGTAGTTAAGTCTTAGAGTGTTACATGTAGCATTTTAACGCCAACAAATGTTGGAAACTTGGGCTGTCCTGTCAGATTTTCTCTTCACAATTATTGCCGATAACGACAATATTATTGCAATTTTGCAAGTTCATCTATACCGTTGTCTATTGCATAATTTCTTTTAAGGCAATTTAATTAAATCTCCAAATAAATGGAGGTAGCAAGAGAGTGTGTAACCATAGCCATGCAAAAGCATAGAATAAGAACAGCTACACAATAATGTTTGATGTGATATTGATAATTTATTTTTAAATGTCATGGTTATCGGGGAAACCTCTCATGGAAACGATTCAAAATCTTGTTCGATGTAAACAAGGACATTATTGCTGAATTGCTGAACTGCAGCTTGTAATTTAAATGAGCTGCCATCATGAAAAACAGGCAGGTTGATAGGAAGTAAAGAAATATAGTTATAGAGGAAAGGTTGGTAGTCTAGTGGTGTGCTCAGTGGCACTTCAAAAGTAGAAATCTAAATATTTATCCAGCATCCCAGAACTAAAATCTGACCGATCCAGTTCCACTCAGCTCCTCATGTAACACACAAAAAATGTAACTCCTCCTAAAAACAGATTTTATTCTCTAAATGTCACATTGCAAAATATCTACATATTATTTGCATGCAAAACCACTGACTCAACATGCAGATCGTTGTTATCCAGCTAAGGTTTTGTTTGTATTTTTTTTAAACTAAAAGTATAAAACTTAAAAAAAAATGTATACACCTTCACAGCAACACCCTTCGTCTCTGATGACCTGCTACAAATTGGCTAAAGTGGACTGTGGTTGCCTTTTTTGTTACATATTCGGCACAGAGAAGCTGTAGACATTTGGATGGATGGTGTTTTTGTACTTGATCACTCTTCACGGCCACTAGATAGTCCCAGCAACCTGCTGGCTTATTTGTGGTGGGACTTGTTTCTCCACTCTCTGCTTTTATCTGCTATTCTTTTGCAAATTTCAGCACAAATACCAAAATAATCATTTTTTTAATGCACTCTTTTTCTACACAGCTTACTTTTACAAGAACGGCAAACTTAATGTCTTAAAAAAGCAACATGCCCATTTAAAAATATGACCTTCCTCACTGTTCCTGCTCTGGAACAACTTTTAGACATGTTTTGTTTCGTTTTTAGGAGGCACTCGTGTTTGAAACGCAGCTTAAATGTCCTTATATTGATCTAAAAGCTTCATTTTTGGCTTTGCATTTATCACTCCTACAGCAAAATGTAAACCCGTGTGACTGTTTTTAGTGTGTAGATGTCTGTATAAAGTAAGAGAAAGGGTACACTGCTTTATTCTAAAAGGCTCACATTGTAGAGGAAAATCTGTTACCTACTATTGTGTTCTTGTTTTGTGTCAAACCACAGGGTCCATTAGTTGGTGTAAAATAATGAAAACTTGCGCTAGTGTTACATTTGTCCCAAGATAGTGAACAGATTCACAGATATTCAGAATCTCATCTGCTATGAATGTGTTGCTGAATGTAGTTCGATTGATATGACTTTTAAAAGTTTGTGTTAAACACTTTTACCCAGCTAAAGACTCAAAGGTCTTATTGGCATCCTTGCTCACAGAACAGAAAATACACTGCCTGTCAAAAAAAAAAAAAAAATCTAATAATTTCTTGCACTGCCTTTTTAGCTTTGATGACAGCTGGCATTCACCATGGCATTGTTTCGATAAGCTTATGCAGCGTCACCAAGTTTTTGTCCGTACACAGTTGCATGCTCCTGCAGGGTTATGAAAGCCTGAAATATGAAATAATTGCTAGAAAGTTCTTTAAATTTTTTGAAAATGGAGAGTTTATTGAACTATCTAGCAAATTTGTTTGAAAAATGAAATACATTTTAATTTCTATATATGACTTTTAATTTATATTGTGTTTGCTACATCTTGCTTCAAAGGAAATGCTTAAAAATGCATTTTTTTAGGTTTGTTATTGGGAAAAAATCACACTGATGATATAACTCACAAAAAACTGAATGTATGTAATATGAAACAATAGGCGTTAAAGGGTTAAATCTGGCAATTTTTCCATTGCTGAGTATATCTTTATACTTCCTACGAAATTGAACCCTTTCCTACCCGATTACGCTCATTGACAAGTGGTTTTGTTTAGTCCTGTTCTTTTTACTCTGTTCTTACTGCCTTACTGTAATGCGAACTTGGAAAGCCCCTACCCAGTTTTAGTAGTTTTATCAGTCTCTTTAGTTGTTTTCTTTGCTTGAAAGAAGCCAATAATTCGACCCTTCCAACATTCTTGAATGAAAAATGAGAAACTACTAATAGTTTGGGTTAAATAGTCTGCTGTCAGCTGAAATATGTTAAACACTGCAGTAATTATTCAATAGAAGGCTCTTCCTGTTTTGTTTTATTTTGCTTAGTAAAATGTGCTTTTTTTGGCCAGGCAGTGTATGGACAAAATGCTGAAAGTAAACAAATGAGACCATCTAATGAGGCTGTCTCCCACTACAGGCCTCTAGGTTTTAGTGGGAAATCTGCAGAGAGAGGGCGCTGTTCCTCCACAGGAAAGACGAGCTGATTGCAACATTTGGTGATCACACCATCACTGCTGTGAGACTCACAGCAAATCATCACTTAAAATGTAACGTTCTAACGGAAAAGTTTAAGAAGCTCATTATTTTTTAAGTGATGACAAAGTCCAATCATGCTTATTGTTTAAGGTTAGTATTTATTATGCATTTTTAGGTATATTACCATAACCCTGTAACGCACTTGAAGCCGACTGTTGGCGAAAGCGATGTTTTCTGAAATGCCAGTTTAGTATAAATGTAAGATGCACAAAGCTTTATTGGTTTAATATTTGTGACTTTACAACACGTGTAATACACATATAGTTAATGAGAATTTTGATGCAAAATGACCAATTGGCTATGTAACTACTTGCCACTATAATTTTTTTATTTAATCATTCAGCAAATAATAATTTTTGGTCTTTAAAATGTTCCCTACGGAACATTCACTTTTTAATTGTATTATTCATTTATGGGTGGATTTAAATCCAGAGAGTGGAGAAAGTGAAACAGTTTCACTAAGTCGCTCTGCTATGATAACATTTAAAATAGTTACATTTGGTGCAATAATCTGTTGTATGTATTGTACTGTGGAAACTTTGATACTATCACTTTTTATCATTGTATTTTTAAACTTGTGTATAAGGCCTTTTATCATTGGTTTGTTGACGTGCGTAGTGTTATCAGAGGTAATTCATACAAACATCCTCTTCACCCTCCTTTACCAAAGAATATGATCTCATCTGACTTGATCTAAAAATACTCAAACAACCTCACAAAACAGCCGTAGCGTGAAAATGTAAATGGAAGGTAAAAAAGAAACAAACCACTAACTCATAAAAGATGATTGTTTGGCTTCATCGTTACATTGTTACATCTGGGAGAGTATGTGTTTAAAATGAGCACACTGTAAATTAGTACACGTTGATAATACAAACTTTACTTTTCATTGTTTTCTATTTATATGTTAAATTGCTTCAAAATTAGACTTCTTTTTATCCATAATTCTTATATAGCCATGTTTGATATTTACCTGATATTTTCCATTGAGATTATGGTGGAAATGGTGCCTGGTTTTCTCATGATCTGACCTTCTTTTTTTTTTGCACAGTATTTGTGGCTAGTGTTTGTTAAATTGTTATTATTTGTTTCTAACCCTGATAGGATCAAAATAACTGGGGAGCTTTTCTCACAGCAGACATTTTGATATATGACACAGCAGGAAAAGCGTAAATAAGAGCATACACAATGGTCATTGTGAAGTTTGCTCGCAGTGACTTAAACTGAGATTTGAAGACATGTTAAGGTTGCTTATAACGTGTAAGTCACCTTTTAGTAAAAGCTGTGAAATATGGCCTTTTGTTACTGCTCTTCAATCTTCTGGGTAGCTTCTGTTCTTATAACATCTGCAACTCACTGAAAAAGTGAACTGTGTTTCTTCAGATTATAGGATGACTGTGTGTTTTGCCTCATGTGCAACACACACACACACACACACACAAAATTTGCTTTGTTCACTTTTAGCAGCTCCAAAAGACCTTTACATCTTGCTAGTTTGCTATTAGCGGCTAAAAGCTAGATATTTGCACACAGACAGCGAGGTTTTGGAAACGTTGCGTTTTTTAAAATCTGTTAAAAACAACAGTATTTCACAGCTAAACACCCAGATTATGTGTAAAAAAAACCCTCATCAGGCATATTCACATTTTTATTGAAAGAGCTTAGCTTGCTCTCATATGCATTTTTTTAGCAAGTAAGGGGGAAACTGTTATCTGGATTGAAATCCAATAATTATGTCACTACAAATGTCATTGGGGGGTGGGGGGTTTGGTCATAAAGAAGCTAAATGTTTAATGAGTATTTTAAAAAACTGCTGTGGTAGAACATACATATATGGACAAAAGGTTGGTCACCTGCATGTTATATCTAAAGGGGCTTTTTGTGTTTGGCAACCCATGCCTTGAACTCCCAGTTCAGCTTTCTGTGCCGATGTTAATACTAGAAAAGCTTTGGAGCGCGGCAGAGACAGCAGAGCGTTGGTGACTGTTAAACACTATGCCTCCTCTGCTCTTACTACTTCATGACTGAGTTGCTGTGGTTCCTAAACGCTTCCACTTTGCAATAAAACCACTTACAGCTGATTGTTGAATATATCTAGTTGTTATATCTAGACTTGTTACACAGGTACCACAGCACTACGCTTGAATGCAGTGAGCTCTTCAGAATGACTCATTCTTTCACAAAAGGCAGACTGCGTGGGTAGGTGCTTGATTTTACACACCTGTGGCAATGAGACTGAAAGTTGTGGCTCAATGCGTTTGTCCATATAGTGTGTTTATAGTGTATGCAACTAAGGAAAACCCCCAAAACATGTTTCAGCTCTTTAAAAAAGACAGGAAGCTTATTGTGTTACAGGCGTTAAAAGAACAGAAGGTAATTATAACAACCGTTATCTTAATTATCTCAAGCTTTGATATTTTTAAGTATAGATATATGCTGAGGCTGGGATTAGAGATGCTTGTGGTTGACTCTCAAGTATTTGACCTTTCAAAGTCAGAATTTAGGTAAGACACTTTCTGCACCTTTACAGATTTTCTCTGAATGGTAAGAATTTAAGGGAATGAAATGATAAACGTCCAATGATCCCAGAGCGCCCTGACTTTCTTTGTGCGTCTGTTTTACTGTAGCTTTTATTTCTTTTGTAGAATTGATGTACAAAAGAAAAAAAGGACAAGGTGTTATGGTAATAATTTCTGATGTGTAATTTTTTTTACTTCTAAAGAGGACATCAAATAAGGGATAAGGAATTGATGGTGAATTTGTTGACATTCCTGGCATTTTAAACTTTAATATTCCAAATGAACTCAATGCTGACGCAGTGCACAGTTATGTATAGTTAATTGCTGACTTCATTACCCTATAATGAGTGTTTTTGTTTCTTTCACCCTCTTCAGCATTCAGTCAACACACGGTCTTTCGTAGATAATGATTTTTAAAAATTACCTCACATTTTGAGTGTTTTTGAGACGATGATCAGAAGTCCAGTTATTCCTGAAGTGTGATTGGAGAAGCGTGTAAAGCTTTGTATAATTCCCATTTTATTCCTGCATGATTGTTGTGGAATGTTTAAACAAGTTGTGTAATAAATCTGAAAGTAACACTGTCTGGTGAAATGTTTACTTTTATTTACTTTTGTTACATGTGTGCTGTTTCGGATTAAATTACCTTTTACTTATTTGTTATATTAAAATAAAAGTAAAGAAATTGGGAATTATGAAAGTGGAACAAATCCAAGATTTATTTTAAATGGTCATGGACAGGACAATTGGAAAACTATCTGAAATAACTGCAGCTTTAAATATTCCCATTACCATCAGGCGTGGCTCTTCTGCTGTGCAGGTTACAAAAAACTGGACCGTTTGGCTCGGTGGAAGAAAAGATGACCAGAGCTTTTACACTAAATATATTCTATAACAATTAAAAATCCTGCATTTGTAAAGTTTGAAAGTATTAGTGATAACATTATAGCTACTTAAGTACCAAAAGTAAATTTAGTCATTATTCAGAATGGCTTAAATTAAACATGCTTAAATTTACATTTAATACTGCTGTGATTTTGTAATATCATTAAAACAGCTTCACAATATACACAAGAAGAATACACAGCATACAAAATACCAAGCAACAAATATAGACATTAAATTAATGAATATATAAATTATAATGACATTTTCTTACATTATAATACATTCATTTTGGAGATGATTGTGGTCAGAGAAATTAATAGGTTTATTTAAATGAATAAATCAAAACACTTTCTAACTCAAGTTTTATTGTTATAAAATCTCCATATGTTTTAAGTATACCTGCTTTTATAAATGCTGTATTTTTCAATTTTTTTTTAAATTCTCACCCACAGAGTTTGACCTCAGGAGTGCAGCCACATCTCAGCATATATTATTTTACTGTTCACCACAGATCAGTCATCACTCCGGTCTACTTTAACTTACACAACTCAACAGTGTCTCCAACACATGCTCCCAGCCAAAAACCAGGATAGAGAGGCTGAGTGAACCTGGTCTGGACTCTGTGGAGGAGATTCATGGTCTTAGTGACGCTGTAGAAAGAAAGAGTTCCTGCCCTGTGATCCAAATATACTCCTATTCTGGATGATTGAGGGCCTGAGATTAAAGTGGAAATGCTGTTGTGTCTGAATACATAATTACCAGTCCCACATTCCAGTGCCCACGATTTCTCATTATTTCCAAATCCACATTCAGTCCTGCTTCCTGTTCTACTAATGTTATCGTATGCAACTGCAATTAAAACTTTACCACTCCACTTTACTTCCCAGTAACAACATCCAGTCAGACCATCAGAACTCATCACCTGCCACCATGGTAAGAACCTTTTCGGATGACTGGAAACCAAGTGTTCGATTTGCGTCAGCGTTGCCTTCCTGTTGCTCATACTCAGAGATAAATATGGATTTGCAGTCTTTGGATCCAGTGTGATCTGACAGGCGTATTCCAAAAACTCATGTCTAGTTACGGGCTCTTTTAGATCCACTTGAGTCATTTTCTGACAGGTGTTTGTTGGCTCTTCACTCAAAGCGGCCTGCAGTTTATCTCTGAGGTTTGATACTTCCATCATCATATCCTTAAAGTACTGTTGAGGTTGAACACTGATAGTGGGTACGTTTGTAGATTCACTCAGATGTGACAGTGAGGAGTAGCTTTTCAGAAAATGGAGGTGATCCTCAGTCAGTGAGAGCTGCTCCAGTTCAGTGTCTCTCCTCCTCAGCTCCCTGATCTCCTGCTCTATCTTCTCCTGAAGCTCTTTGACTCTGTTCTGTTCAGTTTTCTGCTTGGATCTGATCTTCTGCTTCACCTCAGAGCTTTTTTTCTCAATTAGATTGATCAGGTCTTTGACCAACTCCTCACTCTCCTTCACTGTTTTATCAGCAGAAAGATTGATGGCCTCCACCTCCTTATGAAGCACCTTCATATCTTTCTCTCTGTCCTGGATTCTCTGCTGGAGGTTCTGTCTATTCCCTGCTAGATCTTTCTGCTTCTCAGCTCTTTCTGCTGCAGCTGACACTGTGACATGGTCTTTGTGTTCATCCATTAAGCAGAGATAACAGATACACTGCTGATCAGTGCGGCAGAAGATCTTCATCACCTCATCATGGCGAGGGCAGATGTTCTCCTGAAGCTTTGAAGTGGCTTTGACCAGCTTGTGTTTCTTTAGTGGAGCTATGTTGTAGTGAGGCTGGAGGTGCTGCTCACAGTAAGAAGCCATACACACCAGGCAGGACTTCGAGGCTTTCAGCTTCCTCCCAGAACAGAAATCACAGGCCACGTCTTCAGGTCCAGCATAGGCATGATCAGGCAAAGCAGCTGGAAGTCCTGCTTTCTTTAGGTCCTCCACTAACTCAGCAAATATGCTGTTTTTCACCAGGACAGGCCTCACTGTATAAGTCTTCCTGCACTGGGGGCAACTGTGGGTTTCCTTCTCGTCCCAATATGTTTTGATACAGCTCATGCAGTAGCTGTGCCCACATGGAATAGTGACTGGATCCTTTAGGAGATCCAGACAGATGGAACAGCTCAATTTTTCTTGATCCAGCTGAATCACTTGCTGTGCCATGTCTCCTCACGATGACTGTAAATGTCTGAAAGTACAGGGCACAAAGGGAGGGTACAAAGATATTTACACTGAATGGACTTTGATTCTGACAGCAGGGCAAGATAGGAAGGGTTGTGCAGTGAATGATTACAGACGATCTCAGGTATATATTTTTTGAGTTGTGGTAAAGTAGTTGTTCCATGCGCACTTGCCTGTCTCAAATATAAAAATATTTAACGTGTTACTTGCTTCGTTCTGCCTGGAGAGCAAAGATATGCTCACTCCTCTTTCATTAAGGAATTTGCTGTTAGGGAACTTTGGTCCTGCTTCCAATAGTTATGTTTTTAAGTATTTTATATTATAATACAGCTAACTGGAGATAGTACAATGCTGAATGCAAATATATATGTGTTTTTGTAACTTATTTTTGATTTGATCTTGTATTTTCTAAAATGGTGACCTGTAAGTATGTAATTTAAACAAATAGAGTTACTACTTTATTTACAAAGCACTTAAAAACAACAACAGGGCAAACCGAAGTGCTGAAAAATAATATCAAATATAAAAGACAAACACACGCCACAAGGTAAAAGATACGGAAACAGAAAAGAGGTGTTGAAGTTAATTAATAAACAAGTACATAAAAGTAACATAAGATCACAGACATCTCACACTGGGTTGAAGGCCAGGGAGTAAAAGTGTGTTTTTAAATGAGATTTAAAAACGGTGAGTGAAGGAGCTCTTGCTTGCACAAGCTAAAAATCGAGCGGTGGCATTTTGCATCAGCTGAAGGTGAGCAATGGAGGCCTGGCGAGTCCGATGAAAAGTGGACTGCAACAGTCGAGACGAGAGATTATAAAAGCACGTATGACTCTTTCAAGGTTGCGTTTGGCCAAAAGAGGCTTGATCTTTGACAGCTGCCTCAGTTGGAAAAAAAGCAGGATTTTACCGCAGTGTTCAGATGAGAATAGAGCTTTAGAGAAAGATCCATCTTCACATCTAAATTAGTGAAAAGGATTTTGTAAATGGAGCTGGAGAGGAAAGGTTGATGCAGCGGAGGCTGCTGGTGCCAATGGGTCTAAACAACATGACTTCTGTCTTATTCTCATTAAAATTTAGAAGATTTAGTGCCATCTATCTCCTGATGTGGATGAGGCAGTCGAGGAGGGGCTGAACAGAGCGTGCACCAGTATGCTTTAGTGGAAAATAAACTTAACAGTTTTCAGCATAACAGTGAAATAAAATATTATGTTTCCGAAAAATAGTGCCAAGTGGCAGCAAGTGCAAAGAGAAAAGGAGAGGTCCAAGAATGGAGTTTTGTGGTACCCCCTAGGGGAGGGCAGCAGATGTGGAGGAGAAACTATCAATGCTGACACAGAAACTTCTATCAGAGAGGTAGGACATAAAACACTGGAGTGCTGAGCCAGTGATGCCAACCCACTACTCCAGCCTGGAGATGAGGATCTCATGGTCCACAGTATCAAAAGCAGTCGTTAAGTCTAAAAGCATGAGTAGCACACAGTCACCAGAACAAGTTGCTAAAAACATATCGTTAAAAACCCTCAACAGAGCGGACTCCATACTGTGGTGAGTTTTAAGTCTAGACTGGAACACTTCCAGACTTGCATGTTCATCCAGGAAGGACTTCAGTTGGGTGTAGACAATTTTCTCCAGTAGTTTAGATAAAAAAAACGGACGTTTGGAGATGGGTCAGAAGTTTGACAAAGTAAAACAGTTAAGGCCAGATTTTTTAAAGGATTTTGGCACCACACTAGAGGTCAAACTACTGTTATAATGGAGAGGATAAACAGACCAAGGGTAGGAAAAATTTCCTTAAGAAGTCAAGGAGAAACGACATCAAAGGGGGAGCCTGATGGCTTCAATCTGGAAACCAGCAGCTATAAAAAAGAGGGAGACAGGCTCAAAATGGTCAAAGAAAGCCAAACAAGGTATTAAGAGCGGCAGATCATAAGAGGTAGGGTCCTAGCACTTCCAACCTTCTCCAAAAAGAAGTGGAGAAATTTATCTCAAACTTCACTGGAAGCTTCTGGCTGTGAAGGTTCATGAACATTAAGATCCAAGCTGAGTGTGTAAAAAGGACACGAGGTTTGTGAGGGTTAGAGACAATGATATCAGAGAAAAATGTTGACCTCGTAGCTTTCACACCTTCTGATACCACCAATAACTTTCAAGAGAAACCTGCAACCTGTCCGTTTTCCACCTCCATTCAGCTCTCCTGGACTCAAATGGCGCGGGTATTTTCATTTGACCATGGCTCTGATCTGGATTTTGATTGCCAGTTCTATATTAATTTATACTACAAAGAACATATTGTTGTTCTTTATCTTTTTATTGTGTAAATGTACATAAGTAAAAGTTAAAGGTTACATTATTTTGCTACTTTGATACCTGCTCATCTGTAAGTGCTTGTGCTTTTACCTGAAAAGTTGTGATCAAACTGGATAGCAATACTATTCACACACACGTCAGCAGATCAAGAAAAGATGTTTTTCAGTTCCTCTGCCCTCTGTAACCACTCTCCTTTCAACCTTTAATCAGTGTTCTCTGTTATCTTCCCAGCACATGATTTGAACAGTCAAAAGAAATGATTTACACGTTTGATAATATAACCATTACTGCATGGTTACGCATTTTATGACAGAACTATGATTTGTTTCATGTCTGATTTGAGCAGAAATGTATCAGCCAGGGAGGAGAAATTGTTGGGAAGTGAAATATTAACATTTCACTATGTATGTAAGCTAAAAGAAGAAAACTTGAAGTCTTGTTGAATACCTTAGTGTTCTATCAGTGTGTCAAAAAAGGTTGCTATTGAATGATAGCTAATAAAAAGAGTTATATTTCTGTTTCTTCTTTCACTCATTATGTGTTTATACATTACTCAGCATTTAAATATGATTTTACATTAATCTCTGGCTCTCTTCCACAGCATGTCTTTTGTACTGTTTTTCTCCCTTCACCTCCAATCGGTGGCAGCAGATGGCCACCCCTCCCTGAGCCTGGCTCTGCTTGAAGTTTCTTCCTGTTAAAAGGGAGTTTTTCCTTCCCACTGTCACCAAACTGCTTGCTCATAGGGTGCCATCTGATTTTTTGGGCTTTCTCTGTTTTCTCTGTGTTATTGTAAGGTATTATGCACCTTGAGGCAACTGTTGTTATGACTTGGTGCTATATATAAAAATTGAATTGAATTAAAATGGAATTGAATTTAAAAAGCTGTTTTCCTATAAAAGTTTATGTTTATAAAATAATTAAAGGTACATGAATAATTATATACATTAAAACTGCTAAAGATTTGATTTCTCTGGGGTAAAAATAACTATATATCAGTGATTTCTCTTGCACATGATTTTGTTATATAACAAACTTTGTTGGCTAAATATTGCTGACTTTAGTCTACAATAATTACATCAAACAAAAAGACAAGAACAACTCCACAGTTATATCAAATAAATCAATATATTTTATTTTATTATATTTTATTATATTTTATTTCAAAAAATGGTTATTATTACATTTAGATCGATATCTTGGGAACAAAAGAAATGATTTATTTGAAAGAAACAACAGCTGTTTGCCAACAGAAACAAAGATAAAATCTAACAAGTTTAATCTTTAATAGATACAGTGTAGACAAACACTCTTAACAACTGCATGGCAGTATGCAGAGATTAAAATCTCACAGTTTACGCTCTCCTGTCTGTTTGAACTCACACAACTGAACAGTGTGTCCAGCACTTTGTGGAAGCCAAAGCCATGGTGTGTTTCACCAGGACCGGCCTCAGTGTGTAAATCTGCCTGCACTGAGGGCAGCTGTGTGTTTCCTCCTCATCCCAGTAGTTTTGATACAGCTCATGCAGTAGCTGTGCCCACAGGGAATAGTGACTGGATCTTTAAGGAGATCCAGACAGATGGAACAGCTCAGTTTGTCTTGATCCAGCTCAGTCAGTTGCTGCGCCATATCTCCTCACCACAACTGTAAATGTCTGAAAGATTTTCTTTCTACTTAATGAAAGGGGAGGATGTAAATATATCTACATTGAATGGACTTTTATAGAGTCACAATGGATGGGTGGTTTGACGGAGGGTGTGTTTTTGTGTTTCATGATGATAGATAATCTTAAGTGTTTGTGTTAGAGTTATGGCAAAGTAGTTAGATTTGGTTCACACCCGTTTTAGAGTAAAGGTGCTCAATCCTCTCTTGTGATTTTTACATTCTCAATCTTTTGTAGCTCAAAATACACTAAACACTGTCTCAGTAGTGTTTACTATTCAGAGCTTTGATCCTGACACTAATAGTTGTGTTGTAAAAGTAAAGTATATAAGAACACTGCTAACTGGACAGAGTATAGTGTAATAATAAAAAAGATTTAATTTCTCTCTTTTCCTCTTTCTTCTTTTTTCAGTGTTTCGTGTGTCAAAAAAACAAAACAAAATGAAAAACAAAAAGAAAATGAACTTAATAAATGTTAAATAATATTATTTTGTTTGTGTTTTAGAGTAGTATTTATAGAGTTAGCTACACAGCTATGGTTAGAATAATATAAACACAGTGAAGCAGGAGGATGAACACTAACTTTTTTCCACTAGATAAAAGTTAACGGGTGGGTTCCCGATGGTTTGGGACAAATGCAATTGCATGGCAGGATGCTGTAAACGGACCAAACTTCATTCAGGAGAGCAGCTGAGATAATCCATCCACAATATGAGGTTAGTCATTAATATACTGCTGCATGGGCTGGGCTGTAGCTACATCGTAAAGTTTAAAAAACTAGGCTTTAAAGTGTGCTGCTGATGAATAGTGGTAATAAAAACTGAGAGAGACTGATAGTGATCATTTACTTGTTCAGATTAAATAGAACAAGATACAAAGCATTAAAACATTAAGACACAAAAGCCTTAATAAACGCAGAGTAGTTTGGACCCGGAAGCAGGGTTCACACGTCATCACTTAACAACCGGACTGGAGCGTAAAACTAAGGGTGGATTCAGGGTCACCTAATCCAGCCCTAACTATAAGCTTTTCAAAAATAAATAAGGGACTTATCAGGGATTGTAACATCTAGTCCCTTTTACTGAATCAGAATATAACACCAAATCACAACAACAGTTGCCTCAAGGCGCTTTAATATTGTAAGGTAGACCCTACAATAGTACAAACAGAGAAAACCCCAACAATCATATGACCCCCTATGAGCAAGCACTTTGGAGACATTGGGAAGGAAAAACTCCCTTTTAAGAGGAAGGAACCTCCAGCAGAACCAGGCTCAGGGAGGGGCGGACATCTGCTGCGACCGGTTGGGGTGAGAGAAAGAAGACAGGATAAAAGACAAGACTTTCCAGAGCAATGATTGGGAGCAAGAGGTAAGAGTTCAGGTTTATTCCAGGCAGTTAATGGGAGACAGAGGAGGGAGCTGATTGGAAGTTTTGGTACTTAGACATCACCCCTTATCATCAGCAAAGTAGTGGAAGCTTAGCGCATGATGATGATGATTTGAGGGACACGAGCCTCTTCAGGTGACATAATGTTTCCTGTCAGGAAAGTATAACTGAAACTAGGAGAGTGCTACACCACTGAGGCCTCTGTATTTAGATAAACAGTTAAGGAGGATGTAATAAGCTCAGGAGAGTGAGGATACTTATATGGCCAGAGTCTGCAGCAGTGAGGAGGTAGTTTGTGCTTTTGATGAGAGCAGTTTCAGTTTTGTGGTGTGATCTGAACACAGATTGAAAATTAAAAAATGTGACGTGTTGCCAGGATTTAACTAATGAATGAAAAGTTTGAAGTTGAAAAGTTACTGAAGTCTTCAAGGTCCAAATTCATGCCCATGATGACTTCAGGTCAGTTCAGTTAAATTCAGTTTTATTTGTATTTGCTTCACTCACTATAAACAAGCACTTGGCAACAGAGGGAAGATAAACAGTGAGTAACAGTTTCCAGTGTAAACATTCAATTACAATTCTGTTTTCATCCGAAACACTTTCAGTTTCACACCAATCTGCTCCTCCCTGTTTACAGACTGTTTACCTCAAACATTACGCGTACCCTCTTCTTTTACAGAGTCATGTGATAAGATGCAAAACAGAAAATTTCCATACGCTTCAGATCAGTGTCTCGGCATTAAGAGACGAAAACAGCTTTTATCTGGAAACGAAAAGTGAGACATCAATTGAATGAGGAGAAATGAAACAGCAAGTAATTCAGCTGCATCAAGAAAAACTGAGCTGTTTCATCTGTTTGCAACTTGTAAAGGAGCCAGTCACTATTCCCTGTGGGCACATCTGCTGCATGAGCTGTATTCAAAACTATTGTAAAAACTAAGTGACTGCCATTATTCATATGTGGTGTGTGTGGCAAAATGAGCTCAAGACAATGTACAAATATATTTAAAGGTCCTTTATTATTCTTTATTACTATTCTGAACAAATTGAATTCTTAAAAAACCCCCAATTAAAACCTTAGAGTGAAAATTATCCTCTAATCGAGTCCATCAACAGCTGTAGTTGCTTGTTTTCTTGTTTAAATCAGAATGCAAAAGTCACATTAACTAGAAGAAAACTCACAGATAGAAAATACAGACAATACTAATTCTAGTACATTTGATTGCAAACTCACAAATGCACAGCTGAAATGGTCCAAACATTACTATATCAAAATACAAAAGAAAAAAAAAAGAATTCATCATTTTCAGTAATAGAACAATAAAACATGAAATAACCCCATAATATACATTGCAAATAAGTAAGGAAAACCAATGGCCTTCAGCTCTACCAACCAGCTTGCAAGTATTGCATAAAGACTTGAAACACCTACAAATCCATCTTAATCAAATACATAAAAATTTCAGTTTCACACCAATCTGATGACTCCCTCTCCTGGAATGAAGCACACCTTTCTAAGCCCCTCCCTGTTTACAGACTGTTTACCTCAGACGTTAGGCACACCCTCTCTTATCACAGTCATGTGATAAGTGGAAAAACAGGAATTTTCCACATGCTTCGGATCAGTGTCTCTATATAAAAGAGACAAGAACAGCTTTTATCTGGGGAGAAGTTATTTACATTGAGGAGACATGGCGCAGCAAACGATTCAGCTGGATCAAGAAAAATTGAGCTGTTCTATCTGTCTGCAACTTTTAAAGCATCCAGTCACTATTCCCTGTGGGCACAGCTACTGCATGGACTGTATCAAAAACTACTGGGATGAGAAGAAAACACACAGCTGCCCTCAGTGCAGAGAGATTTTCACACCACGGCCTGTCCTGGTGAAGAACACCATGTTAGCTGAGTTAGTGGAGGACCTAAAGAAAGCAGAACATCAGACAGCTTCATCTGATCATGCCTATGCTGGACCTGGAGATGTGTCCTGTTCTGGGAGGAAGCGGAAACCCTCCGAGTCCTGCCTGGTGTGTATGGCCTCTAACTGTGAGCATCACCTCCAGCCTCACTACAACGTAGCTCCAATAAAGAGACACAAGATCATTAAAGCCACTTCAAAGCTTCGGGAGAACATCTGCCCTCGCCATGATGAGGAGATGAAGATCTTCTGCCGCACTGATCAGCAGTGTATCTGTTGTCTCTGCTTAATGGATGAACACAAAGACCATGACACAGTGTCAGCTGCAGCGGAAAGAGCTGAGAAGCAGAAAAGGTTTGGAAGAAATCGACAAAAATTTCTTCAAAGAATTCAGGAAAGAGAGAAAGATGTGAAGATGCTTCATCGGAAAGTGGAGGCAATCAATCTTTCTGCTGATAAAGCTTTCAGAGAATGTGATAAGGCTTTCAAAGACTTGATCAGTCTCATTGAGAAAAAAAGCTCTGAAGGGAAGCAGAAGATCAGATCCAAACAAAATGCGGAACAGAACAGAGTCAAAGAGCTTCAGGAGAAAATAGAGCAGGAGATCAGAGATCTGAGGAGGAGAGACACTGAACTGCAGCAGCTCTCACTGACTGAGGATCACCTCCATTTTCTGAAAAGCTACTCCTCACTGTCACATCTGAGTGCATCTACAAACGTACCCACCTACAACAATGTTACTCTGCAGTACTTTGAGGATGTGACTGCATCTGTGTCACGGACCAGAGATAAAGTGAAGGCTCTTCTCAGTGATGAATGGCCCAAAACCAGAGACGACTTTTTGAAATATTCTTGTCAGATCACTCTCGATCCAAATACAGCACACACACTGTTGTCACTGAGTGACAGCAACAGAAAAGTAACACTGATGAGTAGAAACCAGTCATATCCGAGTCATCCAGACAAATTCCTTGAATGGTGGCAGGTCCTGAGCAGAGAGGGTCTGACTGGACGCTGTTACTGGGAGGTGAAGTGCAACGGGATGGTTGGAGTAGCTGTTGCATACAAGGATATCGGCCGTAGAGGGACCAGAGAGGAATGTGGATTTGGATTAAATGACAAATCCTGGGCGTTAACAGTTTCAGACAGTGGTTATGAATTCAAACACAACAACATTCCCACTCCCATCCCAGGCCCTCTGTCCTCCAGAATAGGAGTATATTTGGATCACAGGGCAGGAACTCTTTCTTTCTACAGCATCACTGAGACCGTGAATCTCCTCCACAGAGTCCAGACCAGGTTCACTCAGTCTCTCTATGTTGGACTGTGGCTTCCACAAAGTGCTGGACACACTGCTGAGGTGTGTGAGCTCAAGAAGAGAATAAACATAAAATAGTGAAATTTGATGCCATGTGCTACTTGTTGAAATGTGTTTATCTATCCTGCACCTGTTAAAGATGAATCTTTATGGATATGAGAATAACATTTAATTTCTTTGATTGTCTTGTTTTCAATAGCTATTTGGGTAAAACTGGTTATTTGGCAAATCAACATTCATTTCTTATATAGTTTATATTTAACCACTGTTTTGTTGTAACATTAGCAGAAAAAACTCACACAAATATAAATTCATATGAAAATAACTTCAGTATATTTAAAATTATAGAGAAAAATAATTATGTATCAGATAAGTTGAAATCAGGGTTATTATGGTGTTTGCATTTTTAATGTACTTTTTATTTCTACATTTAAGTTGGTGGAAAATGATTGTAAAATGTTTAATTTCAGTTATGTTTTCATGAACTTTTTTTATTTACTGTTGTTTGTGAAATAAAGTGAGCAATGTACACTAAAGTTTCCTGTTTCAAGAAATAAAATATCACTAACATGATGAATGGAAACTTTGTAAAGAGACATTTAAAATAGAGCATTCAATAATTTCAAATAATGATGAAATTTAAAAAAGTGTAACATTAAAAACATACATAGTTCTAAAACACTAATTTAAGTAGGAGGACATGGATGTAAAAGCTGAATTGGAAAGGAATTTAAATATAACAGACGAAAAAAGTTTTCATAATAAGGCAAAATTTAAAGCGGGAAGTAAACTAGCAGAGTGGAAAATAAAAATGAGATATTTCAATGTACTGATTATTATTTTAAGATGTAATAATTCATGTAAATTTTGCTGTAGGGGCTTTGGATTGATTCAGGGTTTTACATGTATATTTTGGGATTTTCCAAGGTTACTTCATTTCATAAAAGATTTTCAAAAATGGATTTAACAGATTTTGGGAATTGATGATCATTTAGATCCATTACTCTATATTAGCCATATGTCTGTATGATATATCAGATGGAAAACTGATATATTTGTTAAGAATTCTGCTCCATATTGACAATATGGCGAGTTGCCTACTTAGGTAGGCTGATGAGTTTAAATAATGCTCAGTTGGTATTACAGGGCCCAAAGCATGCCAAGAACATATTCACCACACCATTACATCATCGGCACTCTGAACCGTTGGTAAAAGACAGGCCTGAGTCATACTTTCATGTTTTTGTATCTATTATCAGTAACTCCCTGCAGGCAGGTAAAGAGTGTGAAACTGCAGCACCTGCAAAGCAGATCTTCTTGTGGAGTGATGGCCAGATTAAGCTGAATGAAAGCTTAAAGCTCTCCATCCACGTGGTTAGGAAAAAATGATGAATTTCTTCAGGCTTTGTGTGTACACAAGCCCTTCTGCTGGAGGGTTCTTCCTATTAAAAAGGCGTTTTTCCTTCCCACCGTTGCCAAACTACTTGCTCATAGGGGGTCTTCTGATTGTTCAGGGTTTCTCTGTTTTCTCCATCTTATAGTAGGGTCTTGCCTTAAAATATAAAGTGCCATGAGGCAACCGTTGTTATTTGGTGTTATATAAATAAAAGTGAATGAATTCCAGCAATGCACAGTAAAGATCTTGGAGGACTGCACAACAGCGTGTCTCGCGTGGGTGAAAACCTCAATGTTATGTTTTTTTATTTGTTACATTTGTAAATAAAAAAAAGATATCTTATAAAAGTAACTTTCAGTTTCACACCAATCTGACTGCTCCCTTTCCTGGAATTAAGCACACCCGTCTAATTACCTCTCTGTTTACAGACTGTTCACCTCAGGCGTTAGGCACACCCTCTCTTATCACAGTCATGTGACAAGTTGCAAAACAGGAAATATCCATAAGCTCCAGATCAAATATTTAACAAAAATATTTGGTTTTTTTCTCTTTTCCTCTTTCTTCCTTTTTTGTGTTTTGTGTTTCAAACAAAGAAAATGAAAAACAAAAAGTTGATAAA